>NW_015171523.1:824649-825819 GCF_001447785.1 Gekko japonicus | reverse complement strand
TCTTTCCCTTTTTCTTTTTCTATAGTAATGTAGGTGAAATAAAAAATCAATAAAATCTGATAAATAAAAAATAAATAAATCACCTTCAGTGAGTGTTGTTGAGAGTAACTATGTCTGAGAGTCTGACAACTTGGACCTCAGGCTTAGAGCATGATATGAACTTAAGCCATGGCAACTCCAAAAGGATATCATGTCACAAAAACTCTCATCATTAAAATCAACAGCATCCCTCTCTCCAACATAGTTTTCAGGTCTTCCTTATGGAAGTAAGGGTTTAAAATGGCTCCTAAATTTGTAAATTATAAGGGAAAAAATTGTGTTGAGAAAAAGTCTTGTGAAAAAAATGTAATCTTATCTGAGAAATATCATATTAATTCTCTATATTACAACAATTAAAGTGTTGAATCCAAGCTCAAAATGAGGTAAAATTTGTATGTATTGTCAAGGGAAATCAGAATAGTTAGAGCTTATGCCCAAAAGGTGTAATAGTTTATTAAGAACAGTCATAGGACCAGCAGAACGAACCAAAATATTAAACACAGAGTCCACAACATAAGAACCTTACAAGCTTAATTCCTAAAATACCACACCGGTCAATTCCATCATTAATGGCTTGAGTTACAGTACATTGCGCTTTTTAATTGCCAAGTAACAATATTTAGCAACATTGCGTGTGACAGAATCATAAGTATCAGCCAGTAAGAACTTCATCAAGCATTCCTCGGCATATGTAAGATAATTAGCCAGGGGTTTAAAACGTGCGAGAAGGGGTATCAGCAGCTGCTGTCTCTCTTCATCATACATAGGACAATGGAGTAATATATGGGCGGCCGACTCCACCTGTTCTAACAGACAGGAGCAAATTCTCTGGTGCATGGGAGTCCGGGTATATCTACCATAAAGTACTGCTGAGGGTAACACATCGAGCCGTGCTCTAGTAAATGCCCATCTATGGTTAGGGTTTTTTATAATTTTTTGTAAAATATTTAAAGAATAGGAACAAGATTTCACTGAAAACTCCGTCCTCAAATGTTTTTTTCTTATGCATATGCCCAAAAGGTGAGCAAATGCATAAGAAAAGAACATTTGAGGATGGAGTTTTCAGTGAAATCTTGTTCCTATTCTTTAAATATTTTACAAAAAATTAGGGTCCAGAATTTCCTCTCTTTC
>NW_015171523.1:783471-824631 GCF_001447785.1 Gekko japonicus | reverse complement strand
CCTTCTCAATTTATTCTTTTGTTATAAAATTGGGTTAACATCAGTGCAATATTGTACCTTAATGTTATCAGTGAAAACGGTAACAAATAACAAAAGCTTGTAAGTATGTTTAGAAAAATACCCAAAGAATATGACAAATGGTAATGATTCTGCATCTGATTTTAACATAGAAACAAGTTGTAATATGATAAAATTAATAAAGTTTTTAAGGGTCAGGTTGTCTTAAGTATGCAAAATCAGACTGCATTATCTTGTATTCATGTATAAAGTTATTTGAATTTAATTTTTACAATGATTGAAGAATTACTCAAAACTCATTCTGTGCAAACATGACTGTGGAAGAATCAATCCATGCATCTAAAATGGACAGCTAAAAGTAGCATATTTCACAAAAACAATTTCATAAAAAGCCACATCAAACAAGCTATTAGGGTAACAATCCTAAGGTAGCAACTTTCAAAGAGCACAGAGAGGAATCATCAACACCAGTTCTGCAATAAGAAAGCTAGAGGGAAAACTCCATGCCTAATCACTATTAAACTTAGCATACCAGGTAACAAAATATTTACAAAATAATAATTACAAAATAATTAGGATAATATGAAAAGTAATATTTAAGCATAAGAGTATGGATCCAGCCAGTCTTTCCGCTCAGTATTACTCAATTGCCTGTCTTACAACGGTCTTAGAGTTCAGTCATATTTTGTTAGTCTTTAAGGTGCTCCTGGACTCTTGCTCTTTTCTGCTGTTACAGACGAACACAGCTACCCATCTTGATCTTAGTCATTTACTGTTATTCTACATGTAACGAGAAACAAGTATCTTCTGCTGCCCAAGATCTGTGAATAAATGAGCCTCTAAGGGGATGAAAGGGAAAAAAAGAAGGAAATTTATTCTACATGTCAGGATCTAATATTACAAAAAAACATTTTAGGATAAATGTTCAAGATACCTTGACATGTAACACTATAAACAGAGGTACAACATTATAGTACATTATTGGACAACTAATTATTTGCAAAATAAAACAGTACTGTGCTGAATCCACGAAGGCCAATTAGTATATTTCAATGAAGACACTAAGTATACCTAGAATTTAATGTGGATAGAATGATTCAAATGTTAAGAACTTCCAGGTAATATCATTACCTTCGCTGGGAGAAAACGTAAGCAATGTCTATTAGCTCTCTTTCCAGTTTATAGTTTGGATCAGCACTTCACTGGCAGGGCTTTTCCCAAATTTTGCTGTTCTATCTCAAGCAAATTAGAATGGGGTATCTATACTCATGGGCTTCTTGCAAAAGAGGAAAATGATCACATGCCCATGAGGCAATCTTTCCACACCTGATAGTCCTGTACCAATAAGAGTAGAATTTCCTGCCATAAATACATCAAGGTTCCTTATACTGAATCAGACCATTGGTCCATCAGCTTCAGGATTGTCTACTCAGACTGGCAGCAGCTCTCCAGGGTCTTCACATCACCTGTTAACACTACCTGTTAACTGGAGATGCCAGGGATAGATCTTGGGTCTTTCTGCATGAAAAGCAGATGGTCTGCCCTAAGCCACAGTCCCCCCATACCATAACCTCTACCTCCTAGTGCTATCAGTTTCATGTTCTGTACTAGTTTTTTGTTTTCTCATGTTGCCTTTATGAAAGCCCTTCTTTCTGAAAAACTGCTTCTCCAATTGATGTTCTGACCCAAATTATAAAAATACTTCAAAATGGAAAATGCTTAAGTCAGAAATGTCTTGGGAAGGAAGCATGCCCCTAAATTTCTTTCCAGGATTACAGAAGAGCAAGAGTATTTTTCATTAATATTATTGGCTCCTATAATCCTTTGTGTAGCTACTGTATACAATAGGAAGCAATAGCACTTCCTTCATTCCCCCCCCCCGCCCTTATCTTTTAGACATATACCGGCTCCGGTCACACAGGCAGGAAACTGCGGGAGGGAAGCGTGGCTGTTTGCCCCGGGGCAAACTAACGTGCGGTTAAGCGATCAGACCTCCTGTGGAGGTTCTGTGGAGGTACCATGGGTAGGGAGAGGTGCCGATCACAGGACATGCCTGCAAGCAACGAAGAAGCGTGCGGTGCGGCAAACTGGTTTTCTTTTTTTGTGTACACGATGAATGCGCATGCTCCGTTGGGTGCATGTACGTATGCACGGAGACTTGGGGGAAAAAAACCCCTTTTCCGCAAGGGGACATGGGTGGGCGCCGGATGCCACCGGAAACGCGATCAGACACCCGCCCTTGCCCCGCGGTTTCCGAAAACGAGTACCTCCGAGGTACTAGTTTTTTGCTGCGTGTTTTTGGCAGGAAGCCTTGGTTGTGCCACGGAAGCGCTATGCTTCCCAGATGTGCCAGTGAGATTGCGCCCGGAAAATCCGCCTGTATTGCATGGCTAATGTTCCGTGTGACCGCAGCCACCGTTTGGAATCACACAGGGGGTGCAAGAAAAAAATTGCTATAATTTCACATTCAGGATTTGACGGGGGTATCTTTAACATGATTTCTGGTTTTCAGTGGTTCAGGATCCAAATCCACCCCCCCCCCGATTTCAGGATTTTGGGACCATTATTTTCAATGGGGAATCAATCTGAGGGTCGGGGGTAACTTTTTAAAAAGATAGCACCAAATTTGCACAGAACATAATCCTAATTCCAGGCTAAAGTTTCAAGCGGAAAAGGGGTTTATTTTACAGACCCTCAAAGCAGGTGTGTTTCAGTGCAGATATACTTATCTCACCATTTATTCAAATTAGACAGCCACTGGCATTTTTTTTTAAAAAAATGTTAACTTGTGGTTACTGACAATTTTTTTATAGTTACCTTTCCATTGTGGGGGAAAATGGAGCTGTACATGGAGTAGTCTAAGCACTCACAGACCAATGTAGAGTCATTGCCAACACTCTGATTTCATTCCCTTAATCATATACGATAATTGAGCAGGTGTCCTATACCATTTCAAGATTAATTTCATTTTCAATTATTTAAATTTTCCATTTTTATTTCCAGTATTCCTTTCATTAGTCTATTTACTTCCTGTACTGATAGGTTCACCTCCTTCTCCCATTTAGATTGAATTGTCCTGATCCCAAAGTCCTTATCTTTTTTCAATAATCTATATACTTTCCTTGCAATATCCTTCTTACCCACTTTAGAACTATAGAGATTTTTTTTTAATCATTTTCTTTATTTGGATGTTGAAAAAATAAAAAGAAAGGAGAGAAAAGAAAAGAAAAGAAAAAAAAAGAAAAGAATTTTTTCCCATCATGATATACTACATTTTGTTGCAAAAAAAGT
The DNA here is from genome assembly GCF_001447785.1 of Gekko japonicus. Classification (NCBI taxonomy): domain Eukaryota; kingdom Metazoa; phylum Chordata; class Lepidosauria; order Squamata; family Gekkonidae; genus Gekko; species Gekko japonicus. Next base: position 821,322 of record NW_015171523.1, on the reverse strand, counting down.
TCCAAAGAACACATACATTTCACTGTCATTTACACATTTGCCATAACATTTCAGTATGTTCATATATATATATTTCATATACATTCAATCAAATTCAGCTAGTTTCTCTCTTTTAACCATCTATAAAAATTAAATCAATATTTATCAAAAGTTTCATAACCTTTTTCTTGCAAAACAAAAGTTAATTTTTCCATCTCTGCCACATCAAATATCTTAGAAATCACTTCTTCTCTAGGAGGAGTTTCCTCATCTTTCCATCTACTAGCAAAAGTAATTCTGGCGGCTGTAAGAATCTGCATCACTAGATATATTTCGTTTTTCTTAAAAGTATCTGGAATTACATTTAATTAAAAACATTCTGGGTAGTGGGATTGTCATAGTCAATATCTCATCAATAATCTCTTTTACCATAATCTAATATTTTTTAGCTTTACTACATAGCCACCATAAGTGAAAATATGTTCCATCACTATATTTACATTTCCAGCAATTTCCCCCTATTCTCTTGTTATATTTATTTAACCTTACCTTTCCAGTTGTGGCATGCCCCAACCTAACTCCTCCTTTGGGGAGTATATCACTTTCCTTGCTACTCTGGCTGTCTTCTTCCCAAACATCCAGTTTTCAATTTCCTGATCCCACATTACTAACTGTTTCCTAGGTATCCATTCTGGGAGTACCTAAAACAAATATATCATTTTAGGAATTATAACCATTTTAACTGCCCTTATCTTCCCCAATATACTCAAATGTTTTCATTCCATTGGTTTAATTTTTTTGTATTCTTCTCCATGCTATTTTATGATTCATCCCCACCAAATTTTTAATATTTTTGTTATCACTACACCCAAGTATTTCAATCTCTTAATTCCTAATTTCATACCTGTTATTTTTGCTACTTCTTTTTGTTCTTTTAAGTCTATCTTGCTAAACATTATTTCTGACTTCTTGATATTTACCCCTAAGCCTGAATACATTTTAAAGTCTTGTAATATTATCATAAGTTCCCACATGGCTTCCAGGAGATTCTCTAACACTAATAATATATCATCTGCAAATAAATTTAATTTAATTTCCTCCTTCCCTATCCTATATCCTTGTATCCTAATGCTATTTCTGATTTTGTCTGCCAATGGCTCCATCACTATTATAAAAAGCATTGGGGTAAGGGGCATCCCTGTTTAACTCCTCTTTGAATCAATACTTCACTAGTATATCCATCATTAATTTTAATCATGGCTTTAATATTAAAGCAAGAGTTACAAGAAGAAGTTAGGGAAATAACTATGAGATTTTGGAGTGAAAATATAGGTTGTGACTTTGATATCTCGGATTGGGGAAAAATATGGAGTAATATAAAATCTCTAAAGGCTGTAGCCTTGAAAGAAAATATATATAAATTGATACACCGTTGGTACCTGTCACCTGAAAGGCTAGCCCAAATGTATGTGGGTTTAGATGCAAAGTGTTGGAAATGTAAGTTAAAGCTGGGCTCATACTATCATGTATGGTGGACATGCAAAGAGATTACCAAATTTTGGAAAGAGGTGCACAGGATGCTATGTCAAATAGTTAAAAAACAAATTCCGTTAAGTCCAGAAGTATTTTTACTGAACCTATACCCAGATAAATGGAAAAAGAGTGATAAATATTTAACTTTGCATATATCAACAGCTGCGCGAATGCTACTTGCAAAAAATTGGAAAAATGAATCAGTACCAACTAAAATGGAACTGATTAGCAAAATAATAGATATTGCGGAAATGGATAATTTGACTCAAAAAGTGAATGGGAGTATGAATAGCTTTTTTCAAACAGTTTGGATGCCTGTATATAAATGGTTAGATGCGGAGAATATTTAACCAGAAGGTTCGTGATGTCTTACAAGGGTGTGGTAAGCGGAGGGTGGTGGGGTTTGATGGGTGTTGTATTCTTGTTTTATTATTATATGTTGTCTTCTGTTATATGTTGGAAAAATAAAAATTTATTAAAAAAAAAATTAATCATGGCTTTCCCTCCTCTATATATTTATTTTAGTGCATTTAGAAAAGGTCCTTCAAAGCCAAGCTTTTTTAAAAGAACACATAACCTGCTCATGATATGGCTTGTGTATACATAATCCAAGTGAGCCAGTAAACTGAAAATTCAACAGCAATGGCTACCTGGCCAGCCACTATAATGAATGTTGCCACTGAACAGATGCAAAACTATTCACATTGATGTTGATTTTGAATTGCAAGCAGTCATGGAAGCAATCATATGGCATGTTCAGCTGGACACCACACAGGTATTACAAACAAAGTAAATTTGAATTTCAATTGTCCCTTTTCCAGATATTGTAGTATTGTAGTATCTTTGGCAAAAGCCAGCACATAGAGATTGCAGTATGTGTTGTAAGTTCTTCAGAAGGCTGCCTCCAATGCAAAGGACTGATGAAAGATGGCTCCCGAGTTGGCCACACCCAGCAGGAACTCATTAGCATAATAGGCCACACCCAACAGCAGAAACTCATTAGGACTGGTTACATTAGGGGTGTGTGGCCTAACATGCAAAGGAGTTCCTGCTATTAAAAAGCCCTGGGTTTTGACAACAAACAAGGTAAACAGAGTAAGAAGCAAAAGATGAGTGTGTCTGGATGACCACACTTCTGCGAACATGGGGTGTGTAGCTTAATGTGCTAATGAGCTGTGCTGTCAGGGGTGTGTCCTAATAAGCAAATGAATTTCTGCTGTTGGGCGTGGCCTATTATGCTAATGAGTTCCTGCTGGGCTTTTTCTACAAAAAAAGTCCTGACCATGAGCAGCTGCAGCACAGGAAGTAATTGTGAACAGCATCCCAGAACTTCCCTTTCATCTACACTGGTGCTTATTCATCTTTTAAATTTGATGCAGATCTCATCTGGTTTCTTATCAGAAGCCCCCCATCTTATTCAACTAAATGGCACTACAGAACCTCAGTTTCTCAATGTACTACAGTTTCATTATATTTAAATCACAAATCATTTTCATATCCAAAATTCAGGAAGGGCCATCATTTTAGAATCCCAAAAGTGTCTAAAACCTCTGATTGCAGAAGAAACATCCTGGGGCTATACAGTTAAAAATGGAAGGGGGGGTTTCAACACAAAACTATCTTGTATCCTAAAGTGAAGTCAGGACATCTTTGGATACGGATACTTACATTCAGTGACTGGATCTGTGAATGGGCAAGGCAGATCTTTCTACAAACCTGAAAAGGGCCCTAGGCTTGCAAAAAAAAAAGTGAAATCTAAAACAACAAAACATTGGGATGTTTAAAAAAACAGAAAATTATAAAAGAAACACCTGTAGCTTTAATCAAGGGAACCCTTCAGTGGCTGCTGCTAAGTAATCACAGAGTTCCAAGGTTTGGTTCTGTCAGTAAAAGTAAGGGGGAGGGGGCAGAGCCCTTTCCAGGCCTATTTTAGCCTTTGAGGGAGGGCACCTTGGGGCCAGGCCTGACTAGGGTTGCCAGTTCCAGGTTGGGAAATTTCTGGAGATTTTGTGGTAGATTCTCAGGAGGGCAGGGTCTGGTGAGGGGAGAGACCAAAGCTGAATATAATGCCACAGAGTCCACCCTCCAAAGCAATAATTTCATCCAGAGGGACACATCTCTGTTGTCTGTAATTCTGGGAGATCACCAGGTCCCACCTGGAGGTTGGAGCATGGGGTGGGGGATAGAGGGGAAAGTGAAGTGCCACCCACCCAGAAGTCCTTGAAAATTTCCTACCATGCAAGTTGGCCTGGCCCGGTGGCCAGTACCACACAACTGGGCCATAGTTTTCCTAAGTAGAGCCTGCTGGGGGGGGGGGGCTGAAGACACGGGGGCAGATAAAGGTCGGTTGGCTATTGGGTGGAGTTGCCAGTTCCAAGTTAGGAAATCCCTAGGGATTTGGGGGCTGGATGCTGGGGAGAGTGGTGTTTGAGGAAGGAAGGGACCTTAGAGGAGTATAATTCCATAGAGTACACCTTCCAAAGCAGCCATTTGCTCCCTGAGAACTAGAGTTGCCAACCTCTAGTTGGCTAGAGATCACCTGGAACTACAGCTGCTCTCCAGATGACAGAGATTAGTTCCCCTGGAAAAAAATGGCTGCTTTGGATGGTGGATTCTATGGCATTATGCCATGCTGAAGTTGTCTTCCTTCCAAGGACCCACCCCCAAATCCCCAGGAATTTCCCAACTTGGAAGTGGCAACCTTAAGGAGGAGTTGATCTCTGTTGTTGGGAGATCTGTTGTGATTCCAGGAGATCTCCAGGCCCTACATCCGGCCCCCTGGGCTATTTACGGCCGGAGCTCCGCACCTGTGTGCTCCTGCAGGAAATGACCCCTGCTCCCGCAAGTCCTTGTGGGTTCTCACTTGTTCCTTTTATTTAAGATGCAGGATTGTGACAGACAGACAAGGATCCACCCCTCTCTAAGAAGAACCAATAAGAGCTGATGGAATATTGAAAGAGAGAGACTTGGAAAACAGTAGTTGAAAAATGACAGTTCAGAGTTAGTAGTAGAGGAGTAGACAGCTTAGGAGCTGAGGAGAAAAAAAAGGAGGATGTCTGACAGAGTAGAACTGTGCAGAAGAGCAGCAAAGAAACACAGAAGTGGTGATTCATGACTCTGGCATGAAGATCCAATGATGCACACATTGCTAAGTGATTGGTTTTTTTAAAAAAAGGACAAAAACAGAATGGGAAGTTCAGACTTCCCAAACAGCTTGATTTCACAACTGAATGATCAGAAATCTGGATATGCAGGGTAAAACTACTTAAATCCATAAACTTCGGACTTTCCCTGAGGTTGGAAAACTCACAGTCAAGAAGAGGTAAGACCATAGGGGCAATGAATGGGGAACAGGATACCAACATTGTTGTTTGAATGTGATGTTTCAACCTGAAGGTTAACAGCAACGGCATCTGACCGCAGCCTAAGAGGATCTAAATACATATGAGCCAAAAATAATTATTTATTGAAATATCTATTCCATCTTATCTCCTTGGACTCAAGGCAGAGAACAATGTTTCAACCAGGTTGCAAAGATATAAAAAACAATCCAATTCACCAAATTCGAACAGGTCAAAATACAGTTTACCAGTTTAGAAGCATTCAGACTTAACAGACACAAGAGCTAAACTACACAGGATCTTCTCTGTTAGCAGTCAGACCCCTATTCCCACAGAAGGAACAGTTTAGTGCATAGAGAGAAAGAGGTACAGCCGAGCCCAGTGGGGAAGAAGTAGGCTGTTTATTGTTGCTCCCTTTCCTGAAGGCCCAGCAATAAGGACTGTAAAATGTCCCTGCTAAAGACCTGACCCATGGACCAGAAGCAATTCATCCTTTTAAAGAACCTCCCATCCAGATCCAGAGGAAAGGAGTAAGGGGTGGGGAAAAGAAAATGGGAGGAGGGGGGTAGTCCTTTTTCTCTCTCCTCCTCCACACCTTGCCAGTTCTCAATGGATACAGTCCTACTGTGGTTCAGTCCTACTGTGGTTCAGCCAACGCGTCCCTCCTTGCCACAATCTGGAACAAGGAGGAGGCTCTGTTCCCACGCCAAAATGGATGGCGACAGAGTTTCTGCGCCACCCTTGACCACCTCTCTTCCCTCTGCTCTCCCCAGGCTCTTCACTGAGCATCTGTCCCCAAAACCGCTGCATGCCACCATGGTTGGGTTGAGGGGGGGAGCGGTTTACCACCACCTTCTCAGCGGGGTCTGAGGCATTCCTCTTGGCACTGCAACCACCTTGGGGCCTCCCAGGGCTGCCGGCACCGGAGCAACGTCCCTCCTAGCCACAATCTGGAACAAGGAGGGGGCTCCGTTCCCACACCGAAAGGGATGGCGACAGCGTTTCTGCGCCACCCTCGGCCACCTCTCTTCCCTCCGCTCTCCCCAGGCTCTTCACTGAGTGTCTGTCCCCAAGGTTTTCCACCCCTGCCTACGGAAGGGGGAGGTGCTTTCCCAGGAGTAAGGAGTCAAGGACTGCCCCACTCCTGGACCACCAGATAATATGCTGTATCACAATACTCAGCATAAAGAAATCTAGACATATAGCTCCAAACGGGCTACCATTGCAGCTCTACTAGCCATCCTGAATTACCATACCCCCCAGTACTATGTAGAATGTTTATTGTGTGTCCTTCTCAGCAGTTCTCTATCATCCTCAGCAACATAAGTATAGCAAGGACATTTTAAGTTATTTTTTCACAGGATAATATTGCTTTGTAAGTAATAAAGAATATCAACCTTTTGAACCTCTCTTAAGTACCATACATTTTGTGGCTTTTTATTACTGTATCATAGTCTCTCTAGTTTCCCCTATATATTTCTAAGAAATATTAATTCCTAGTTGAAAAGTTGTTGAAGTTCTCCAAAATGCTTTCTTCACACATTGTTTTATTAATCCTCAACTCCCTGTTGATTCTGTCTTTATTGATTTCCCCTTCAATGCAAACTCCAACTTACCCTTTGCCCTTTCTTTTCACTAGTGGTTGATTTTCCTGCTTCACTCAAATACTTTCCCCAACTTAACTTGCCACTCAGTGATTTTTATTACAAAGTGACTACCACAGAATTTAACTTCAGTAAGTAGTTATAAAACATCGTTAAATTTTCAGAGTAATTAATTCTCCTTTAGCTTCTCCCATAGTCTGGTTCAAAATGCTGAGTGTAAGTCCATGAAGGCTACATATAGATGATTTTTTTACTGAAGAAGTATGCTTTTCAATCAAAAGGGCTAAAACCAGGCAGTGATCAACCACAGAGCATCCTTGGCAGAACTCACCTTATTCTTCACTCAGAATTTCTGACTCCTCCATCCATTCTTTCAATCTTATGTTTAAATAAGCTTCATACAATTTTCCAATAACTGAGAGAATGGTAATTGGGTGATAGTTCTGTGGGTCCTGCCTTTTCCTTTTATTCTTAAAAATTGGTGCCACCTGAGCTTTCTTCCAAATAGAAAGAATACACCCCAAATTATTTATCATAGAGAAGAGCGGGGTCAAAACATCTGCCCATCACTTTGGGCTTGATTGTAATAAATCTATTGGTGCTCCATCCAGTCCTAGTGCTTTCCCCGATTTCTTCTTCTTTATTAGGTATTCAGTGGTCTCAACTGACACAAGTGGCCAAGGTTCCAGTTCCCCAATCTCAATCAAATTTTCCTCTTCTATATATCTGGCTATGTTCCCTTGATACAAACAGCTGAAAAAAGTAAACCATACATCCGCAAAAGGGAATGAAAGAAATATTCTTGACCATATTCCAGAACTGTCTATTGTTTCCATTGTGGGTAGTGGATATCAGAGCTACATTTGTTCATCAAAGGTGCTCTTTTCTTATTGATTACTAGTTGTCTTTCTTAAGTCTGGTTAAGGTATATTTTGATCTCTTCAGTCTAAACTGAACTCCTTATGATAAGCTCTCACTTTTCTCAGGAGGATCCAGCATCCATAATTAAACCAGTAATTCTTCCTTTATTTGGTTAAAGCAAGGTAGTTTGTATACAGATTTACATAAATCCATGATCGGGCTCAGAGCATCATAATAAGATGTCACATCAACTGCTGAAGCACATTTGTTACACAAGAAGTAGCATTCTTGCAAGTGGGTTATAGAGCTAATTTCTTGTGGTATCAATGGGATCCATTTCCTTATTTTTATTATCTGGTTGATCTTTTCTGCAAAGTTGAAGATGGTGATTTAAGTGCTTCTTTATCTATGGTCAAAGTTAGTAACCTACTGTGCTGGCACCCTTATGGGTAAAACAAGTAAGTGTCCCTTTGAGGTCCACCAATTTATTCCCATTGACTATCCCCAGGTTATGAGAAAACATCAGATTTATTAATTGGTTACCGGCTGGGTTTACCCCTTGATCCCTTCCTGCTCTATTCAAAATGAGGTCACTAATCACAGTTCCCTCAAAGCTGCATTAGGGGGTGATGGCACAGAGCATTTCAAAAGCCGGATCAGAGGATTTCTGCTTCAGCTCACACACAACAGAGGATAGGGGCACCTCCTTCTGGGGCCAATAGAATTGGGGCCCTGGTCCAATCTTTTTGAAACTTGGTTTTTTGGGGATTTTTTTGAGGAGGAGTACCAGCAACTATGCTGCAAATTTGGTGCCTCTACCTCAACCCCCCCCCCAAGCCCTGGATACCCCTGGATCAATTCACCATTATAGCCTATGGGGCCCATTGACTATAATGGTCCCCATAGGCTATCATTGAGCCAGAAAAAATGATTTTTTTTCACACCCCTATTATGCTTTTCAACATAATTTGTAAGCTGTCTTGAGTCACATGGAAAAGTGGGATATAAATATTTGAATAAATAAGTAGTTTGGGCAGGCTGATAACATTTAAGCAGCTTCCTGTTTATTAGGTTCTGACAGTGATTGTTCCACCTCTGTTATACTTGATCTGTAATACTGCTTCTCATATTTCAGGGGGAAAAACCCAACAAAGTACACTGCAAGAGTCCCCCCCCCGGGGGTGCAGGGTATGACGGTAGTTGTAGATAGAAGTAGCAGGATACTTGTGGGAGAGTATATACAGTTTATTTACAGAGCTATATATAAATACATACACGCAACTTTGCAGCAGTTCACAGGTCTGACTGACAAAGTGCTTCACTGAATATCCATTCATTAGGCAGGGTGCTTGGTCAAGAACCTTTCTCAATATATACATCAGTTGACCAATCACTGTTCAGCACTGTACAACTGCTTAGTCATTCTGACTCTGGCAGATATGATGCAACTTCAGTCATCATGTGACTATGTGACTATCACCTTAGATCATCTGGATCTAACAGCAGAACATGACATGCTGTCATCTTGCCTATACCAACACGCCTCCCAAGATACAGCAAGTCATGGGCATTTTATTACATAGCATTGCAAACCTTTCATTTGGCAAATACTTAGTGAATACACCAGCTATGTTTTCATCACATGTACATTGTACCAGTTGTATCACACCACGACATATTGCGTCTTTGACATTTTGGTACCTTATCAGTATGTGCTTACTCCTAGACCAGGTCTACAAATACAGAGGACTGGGGCAGGTAGACCTGTTCTCCAGAGGCCTGGTCTACAGCTGTAGAGAACAACATTTTGTGTAATGAAATTTGCCTTGATTCTGTTTTTTCTTATAATGTTTAAATTATTCCTAAAATATAGTTTAAAATAATTCATTCTGAGATTTTTACAAGGTTATGAAAATAATCTTCTAAAAATAATTTATGCGATAGTCAAATGTAGACTTGCTGATAACTTTATTGCTACTAGCTTTTTTCTCTCATGAGGTAGAATTTTTGCTCAACTCCCAGGTACATCCAGGTGGTGAGCCATGTTGGTCTGAAGCAGTAGAACATATTTAGAGTCCAGTGGCACCTTTAAGACTAACAAAGTTTTATTCAAGGTATGAGCTTTCATGTGCACGCACACTTTTTCAAATACATCGGAATGGTAGGTAAGGTTCAAACTTATAGACATTTGTTTATTTATTTATTATATTTATATCCCGCCCTCCCAGCCATGGCCGGCTCAGGGCGGCTTATAACAGGGTAAAACAACAACGATAACAATGACATGACTGATTTACAGCAGAACAGCGCTGACAACTACATATAAACAAATTATATTTACACATTGGGAAGGGGATTTTTCCCACAAAAAATGTATAACCAGAATTTTTTTCACCCCATATGACTGATCACTGACATCCTTTCCTGCAGTAAAAAAGAGCAAGAGTCCAGCAGCACCCCAACGAACATCAGGGCATGAGCAGTGACTCAAAAACATGCAAAAGTATGCTAGCACTGTTGAGGTGTGAAAATGAAACCAAATGTAGACAGCCTTTTTTTTTGAAGACTGAGTCAGAAGGCTGGGACACCGGTGGGAAAGACAAATGCAGATTCGACCTAAGTCTGTTATTTATTTATTTATTTATTTATTATTTAGATTTTTATCCCGCCCTCCCCCTAGGCTCAGGGCGGCTTACACGGCATATTGCCGGTATAATAAAACAATAAAAGCATTAAAATATTAAATACATTAAATATTAAGACATCATACATTCAGAACAACACTTGGTGCTCACCTCCTAAGAACAGATGGCGATCTCCTAAAAGTCTCATAAAGGTCTCATTCTCCTCCAAAGTGCCCACATCCTGATGACCCTGTCCACAAAGCTTGGGGCGTAGATGGTACCATGGTGATGGCGGCTCCTATTCAAACGCCTGGTGGAAGAGCTCCGTCTTGCAGAGGCCACAGCACACAGGACTTATCAGACCTGTTTTCTCTTCAGAGTCTCTCACTAGGACTTTCCTGTTAACTCCCTCTTTAGCTCTTTATACTGGAATGGTAGGTAAGTTTCAAACTTATAGACAGGCGATGTACTGCAAATTTACAGTTAACATATGCCAATGCTATGCATATTTTCTCAGAAGTAAGTCCTGTGAGTTCGATTAGACTTGACCCCAAATAAGTGTGCATGGGATAGCATTCTTACAATGCAAACCTATGCATAAGTCTTCCAGGGTAAACCTACTGATTTCAAAGAGTTTACAGTAATTATGCATAAGACTGCAATATTAGACATGTTGAAAGTAAAAAGTCATATAAGCTATCCTGAGTATTAGTTCAAATGTCTGATATCCATGCACCTTTTTCAACATGTTAGTTTATTCTTTTAGAATTACAAATTTAAAGTGTCTGACAAAGGGAGCTTTGACTCTTGAAAGTTTTATATCCCGAAATTCTTGTTGGTCTCTAGGGTGCTACTGGACTCTTATCTAGCAATTGTATTGTCACTATTGAATTTATGGAGATTCATGGTCCTGTGTGTTGGTATGAATATAACTTTTACCCCAGTATTTCCACTTGTCACTGTCATCTGGATTTTGGTGACTGTGACTGGTCTTCCTCCAGGTTGTACATTAAAAACAAGTAAACTGGTCTCTAGATAGTACAAAATGGGTGGCAACTTGTATAAACTCATGTTGCTTGGAATCTATCCCTCATCCAGATAATCTTTCTACTGTGGTATGGGTATGATTCCTATCAATAAGTTTTGATGGTGATTTTCAATTTTATCTGAATTTTCAGTATTCCTTCCTAGTTTGAGGTGGCACTTCATCAGCTAGTCACAATTTATTACTACTAGTGCAATGATTGGAGTTTCAGCCAATGTTGAAGTCCCAGTCAGCAGTTCACTAGGCAGGAGTGAGGAGATACAGAAAGAAAGGTCCATTCCCTCCCAATTCATGCGGCTATGAGCATCTGCAAATCCCTCCATGCCAGGAATACACCTTTCCAGGGCCATTTTCACATGCACATGTCTTGTGGGTACAAATGTCTCTGACCTTCATGGTTGTCCAGGGACAGGGGGCCCTACCTTCCATTCCCACAACAAATGACAAGTACAAGAATTATCCGGAAATCAATTACATCAGTGATGAGTTGTATAACATACTACTTGATGCAACTGCCCATGAACCTTGTTTAAGAACAAGAGATTAGAGACAGAACACAAAAGAAAATAGAGCCTACTATTACTGGGGTGTCAAAGATATGGCCTGTGGACCACATCCGGCCCATGCAGGGCTGTAATCTGGCCTGAGAACAGCTGACTCTGTGCTGCTTCCTGGTTTCTGTTTGTAATGTCACAGGTCCTTTCCCCCAGTCTCTCCTATTTCCTGCTTCAAGAGGAGAGAAAGAAAGCCTTCCCTCCATTGGCTGAGGGCTCCTCTCCCTCCTCCTTTGTCAGAGAACTGCTACTCTTAGGTCATCAACTGAATGCCCTGGAAGGTTAAAATGTTTCCCCACTGGTTTTTGGATGTTGTTGTTTCTAATAGTGGTAGAAAGAGTAAGAGTCCAGTAGCACCTTTAAAGACTAACAAAATTGTGGTAAGGTATGTGCCTTTGTGAGTCACTGCTCATTTCTTCAGACTTATTTCTATTTATTCTTTGCATCCTCCTGGACTAAATCCTCCTGTACCAAACTGAGGCCTAGGTTTCGTGTCTCATTACCAACGCTGATATCTCCACGCCTCTGTATATCACACCAGTGCTGATATCTCCACCCCTCTGCATTTCACACCTAATCCAATCACGCCTGCTATTGCCATCTGACATCTGAAATCATCTTTATAAAGTTTGTATATATGGTACCTTGTGTTATATTTATGGCACACATGGCCCAGTCCGACAAAGTGATATTTATGTATGATCTGGCCCTTGTAACAAATGAGTTTGGCATCTCTGTACTAAATTATGTTGAGCAATGACTAAAAGAATAATACATTATTTACTAAAGCAAAATGTGTTACACAGAAATTTAGTGACCAAGTAGATTGTGCTTAGGTCACTGTCTAGCATCAGATAGGGATTATGAAGAGTGTGTTAAAAGAGGTAAAATCCAGTGGTTCTTAAAAGCAGTAAAAAAATGACATTCCAATATTTTGTGAGACAGAGTGTCAATTTTATCCCTGATCGCAAGGGCAGAGACAATCTGAATATGGAATATGATGAAATCTGCCCCGTAATTCTTTGGAGGCGATGGTATTAAGGTGTGCTAAAGTGAATGCCCTAAAAAGGAGGGGTGGTGTTAGGTGTCTCATGTATAACGGCAGAATCCGTGGAGGTAAAATACCAACATAAAATTACTTGAGCAGGTTCTGCAAGAGTGAATCACTGTACTGTTGTAATCCAGCTCTGTAAGGTGATGCTGGACAAGTGAAAGGGCCTTTGCCTTACCCAGCAAGAAGATCTCTTCAGTTATAAGCCCTAGCTTCCTTAATATAGAATCTACTGTCTTCATCCATTGAGAGTGGTGAGCATCTTGTTTAAGAAAGAACAGCAGACCTTCAGCTTCTGAAGCAAAAATAATCTTTAGCCTTAGCTTGAAAGTGCTGAGCCATGCTCTAGTTTCCAATGGCCTTTGGCTAAGTTCAGCTCTGGAAGATACAGCTAAGATGCAATGAGAGACTTCCATTATTCTACATATAAATTGACATACAGGATGATAAAAAGATTCTGATATCACCAAAATCCAGCAGATAGTGAGATGATATAGTAACTGGAATATTATTTTAGAATTAAACAAATGAATTGCATGGGAGATATATCTTCCTCCCCCTGTAAGGAAGAAGTGGGATACTGCTCCAATAATATGGTATTTGGATCCAGGAATTTTCAGAAAACCCAATTTTTTTTTGGATCAAATAGACCTAAACCAAAAAATGCCAATAAAAAGATACCAGCCTAATCTAGGAGCTGGCTTGGTTAAAACTGAGCCAAAGGAGAAGGCACAGTGATCCTGGCTGGGCTGCCCTGTCCTGCTATCCAGTTTAAACTGAACAGCAAGATAAGGCAGCACAGACCTATGCCTGCAGGAAGTGATGGGCTCCCTGCAGGCACAGCAATCCCAGATGGGCTGCCCTTTCCTGCTGCTCAGTTTAAATTCGGTGGCAGGAGAAGGCAACACAGAGCTGAGCCTGCAGGGAGCTATCAGCTCGCTGAAGGCACAGTGATCCTGGCTGGGCTGCCCTTTCCTGGCTGCCTGGCTTAAACCAGGTAGCAACCAAAAAAGAAGGGGAGCCAGTGTACAAGGACAGGAACAAAGCACAAAAACCACTGACTAGAGATAACCAACATATGAAATGTGTAATAATAATTCAATAATGCAAAAATATAATTATATAACAATATTGGCCAAGGTGTAACCAAGATACAGAAGGAAGAATAGTAATGGAAAGAAGAATAAAGTCCCAAGTATTTTACTGTGTCTCACTCCAGTAGCCTTGTAATATCAAAGTCCAATTTGACGTGTAATTCATCATGTAGTGGACATTTCAGAAGTTCCATAAGCCATAAAAAGCCATGATGCGTAGTCCGGATGCTGGCTGCCACGTTTTGAGTTGTTCTTATTCAAAAGCAATAGGCTATAAGGGGACCCAATCTCAGTGGAAGGCACATACAAAGCCAGTATAATCAGTCAAGAAGGATTACGGGTCCAGGTGGCAGGAGAATGCAGCACAGAGCTGCACTGGCAGGGAACTCCCCACCAACTCAGCTGTTCTTGGGCTGACTTCTCTTGCAGCCCGGTTTAACTGCATAAGCCTGCCTGACAAACAGCTGAGAGGTGGGAGCAATCTTCTGCCTCTCTGCTGTTTTCAGATTTACCCAAAATTCCCGAATATATTTGGGATTTTCTCAGGATTTTTTTCCAGTTTTCCCAAGAAAACCTGGATACATTTGGGAAGCCAAAATATAGGCTTGGGTAGATCCGAATGCACACACCATACCCAGAACATACAAAGTATTATCTCTTTTAAATTCCCTATGCAATTGTCAAATCCTTCTTTTCATAGTTTTACATTCAGAAACAAACTACTTGTTTCCTTCCTGTGGTTTGGACATGTTCATGGTCTTCAATGGGCATAGGCAGAAAGGCTCTAATAAGATAAAGAGATCATATAGTATCTGTAATGAGGACATAACTAAGATACAAAAAATTCATCCTTGATAGAGCTGATTCAGTTGAACGAAGCATACTACAAATGCTTGTTTCCAGTTACTGGGGCCAGGAGACTCTATATATTTCATTACCCTGCTGCAGTAATTGCCCTTGTCTGTTTATGGGAAGGCAACTCTCAATTTGAGACATCAGAACGAGATAGATAGATAGATAAATGATCTCCATCCATGGAGTCCTGTCCAGAGATGCTCTTTATCATGTAGAAAGTCAAATGCCACCAGGAAGCAATCAATAACACTTGCCCCCTGGCATTAAAAATGTAAAATCTCCCCTATGATCAATCTCAGTACATCCATTTAATATGGTGAGTCCCTTTATTAAAGAAAAGTCAAAGAGTCTCAGGCCTGCTCTATTAAAAGAAGAAGAAAAAGAAGAGGAGGAGGAGGAGATTGGATTTATACCCTGCCCTTCACTACCTAAAGGAATCTCAAAGAGGTTTACAATCCCTTTTCCTTCCCCTCCCCTCCCCAAAAAAGACACCCTGTGAGGTAGGTGGGGCGGAGAGAGCTTTCTCAAGAACTGCCCTTGATAGAACAGCTCTGAGAGAACTTGTGACTGATCCAAGGTCACAACATCAGTTGCATGTGGGGGAGTTTGGTTCTCCCAGATTAGAGTCTGTGCTCTTAACCACTACACCAAACTGGTTCTACAACTATCCTTTGATGACTTTGAGGTTAAAAAGAAGAAGAAAAAGAAGAGGAGGAGGAGGAGATTGGATTTATACCCTGCCCTTCACTACCTAAAGGAATCTCAAAGAGGTTTACAATCCCTTTTCCTTCCCCTCCCCTCCCCAAAAAAGACACCCTGTGAGGTAGGTGGGGCGGAGAGAGCTTTCTCAAGAACTGCCCTTGATAGAACAGCTCTGAGAGAACTTGTGACTGATCCAAGGTCACAACATCAGTTGCATGTGGGGGAGTTTGGTTCTCCCAGATTAGAGTCTGTGCTCTTAACCACTACACCAAACTGGTTCTACAACTATCCTTTGATGACTTTGAGGTTATCAGAGGGAATAGGGTATCCTTTGGGCTAAACCCCAGCTAACAAGGGTTCATTATCACTACCAATTCTGGCATTGAAGTTTGCATTCTTGGCAGCCCAACTAGAAGCAGGAAGTAAATAAATTGAGACTAGTTATCCAAAGTAACCAAAATAGCCAATACCAAATCACAAGAGAATAGAACACTGGTCGAGGTGAAGTTTAACGTCTTGCCTCGACCAGTTTTTTTCCACCCTGGCCTCTGCCTGGTGGAACATGCTCCCCACTGAGATCAGGGCCCTGCGGGATTTACTTCAATTCCACAGGGTCTGCTAGACGGAGGTGTTCCGCCAGGCCTTTGGCTGAGGCAATGGATGTCCACATATGGCCTCCCTGAAGTGGTTGTCACTCTGTTAACAACTACTGGCTATGGCCAGGAACCTCCCATAACCAGGGATTTGTTGTTGTTATTATTAGCTGTGACCACCATTTTAATATTTATGAAGACGTTTTAAATTTTAATGTTATTTTATTAACGAACATTTTTGTATAAATGATGTTGTTACCCGCCCTGAGTCCGCTTCTGGGAAGGGCAGGCTATAAATGTGAAGAAATAAATAAATTGAAACAATTTAGACCGGCCCTGGGTCTCCCTCCCCTAATCCTAAGTGAGGCTTTCTTTATAAATGGGATGTAGCTGGGAAACATAACTTCATTTAAGGCCCGTGTTTCTTGGAGCAGAATAATGCCATATTAAGATAAAAATGTGGTGACATGTGACAGCTGAATTTTGCTACAATGGTGCAATGTTCCAGCTGAGTATTTTGAGTTGATTTGTCTCAACTGGTCATAAATCATCACAATGTTCAATGTGAGGAGCATAAGTTACAGAACACCCATTTTTAGACCAAATCTGAACACTTGATTCAAGCTATACAGGAGTAGGGGTAGCAGATTGTTCAAGTGGTACAGGAGTGAGGGTAGCCAGTTGTTCTCCCTCCATGAGGGAAGCATCCCTAGGAGATTTTATTCCTCAATGAGGTAGAATTCCACCCGCTGTTTTTGGTGAGTGTAGGAAGTCATGTATGATTGGCCCTAATGGGGACTCTCCTAGTTCTATAGATACGTATTTCTTTAAACAACCAGGAGTTTTGCAATCTACCTTGGCCTCCTCACAGAAGTTTTGTTTTAGCACACTACCTGCACTCCCCTGCTTTCTATCTGTGCCTGATTTTAATTAATGTAGCTTGTTGCTGTTACATATGCACAATAGTATTAGACTGCTCTAAGAGCTAGAAAGCTGTTATTAACTGCATTTAAATCTGTATCCTTCATTGACAAAGGATTTCATAACTGTTGCTTAATGTTACGAGATGGACTTATTTGTGAATAAATAGTTGCTTACACAAAGTAACACATGGACTGTGCACATTGAATTGTATACCAAAGCCAAAGGAAGCTGGTTGCAAAGAGAGAGGCTTCACATGAAAAAGGACTTGCTGCCTGCTATGTTAATGAAGCAAGCACCTATCCAGTCTGCAAGGCTTTGTGGGTACAAGACACACATGGTTTGCCTTTGTGATCAGAAAACAACAACTAGGGATTAAAATCCACCATTGCTGGAGACCTGAGATGTCACGAAAGGCATGGACTGAATTTACATTTGTATACCAAGCATCCTGTTTACAGCATCCTTGGTATGAAGGCCAACTTCATTTGTACTTCAAAGGGAGATGCAGTAAATGATGCTTTGCACCTAGCCAAATGGTGTACATGAGATATAATCTAGAATTTCAACATTGCCCCTCCCCTAGGGAATACATGCCCCTTTCCACACGCAACCAATCAAGGGTAACTATGGGATGGACCTAGAGGAAGGTGGGAGGGCAAGCGCCTCCCACCTGAAAATTTCAACTATATAACGCAGAGCATGCTTTTAATCTGAGCTGCTGGCTGGCCACCCCTTCTACAAATCCCACACCCCACCTTTCCTTGAGTAGAAACTCTTTGTTCTTGCTGGAACCTCTCTGGGATGCGCACCTAGAGACGTCCATGCATAACACACATTAGCTGGCTTGTTCTAAGCAATGTGAATGAGCAATTAGTCCCAGGGATCCTTCCCTCCCCCTCCAATCTTCCACTGCTACAGACAAGAACTTCTGGATCAGGGAAGTATGAACAAATACCTACCCCAGACTCCAAGTAACTAAGAAAACTATTTTATCTTCATTTCTGTAATTCTAAAGGAACCTTGTACGTGTGAGTGTGTGATTCTGTTATTGTATGTATGTGAAACCAAATATTATTTAGTAAAGAGAACAACTGATTTTAATACAACAATCTTGTCTTGTTGTCTCTCTGGAAAGATCCTCATTTCGGAATCTGATTTCTGTATACACAGGCTCGGAAGCCCATTCGTTTAGTCTGGCCTCTGCGTAAATAAGCAGTTTGGCTAACATTAAGTGCCAGGCCACTATTTCCCCTCTCCATGAACTGGAGCTGCTTAAGTTTATCAGGAGCTGACAGGTTCATTTTCCCATTTGTGTGTGGGGGAGAAATCTTCTATCCTATGTGGTTGAGTTTGTTTAATTGGAATCAGAGGGTTAACAGAGGGTTAACGGAGGAATGATGCCATGTAAATGCAGCCAGTCAGATTTACCCATAACCAAAGATGGAACCAAATAAAAAGAAAAGCATCAGTCTGTCAGAATGGATAGGGCCTGTCAGTCTTCTTTCATAATAGTTTAGATCTATATTTTCAATCCTTTGATTTAATAGAGCAGCTAGATGCTCTCCAATCTGCTGCTTGTTTCCCCAGTTTATGATGCGACCTCTAAAAGGATAAATATTCAAGATAACCTTTCATGGATCCAGACCAGACCTTTGCCTTGTGTTGCTCCTAGGCTGCATTATAAGGTCAACAGAACCCCTTCTATCTCTCCCCTTGTTGGTGTAGAATCCAGTTTTCTGGCTTATTGCCATGGTAGTTACAGTAGTCAGGTTATCTAATTGCTCATAAATCTTCTGCAATGTATCAGCAATCAAGTATGTCTGATTTGCTAATATATTTAAAACAGAAGTGTACCAAACAGCATCCTGGAAAAGTTGGCCAGGTTCTTGGGGTCCTTCTGAGGAGGATGTGGTAGACTTTAAAAAAAGAGTATGATGCTGAAGGAATGCAATCTTCTAGTGCATTGCCATCCAGTCCTATAAAATGAGGGTCCTCTATACTCTCAAAACTCTCCTGGAGAGCTTTAAAGTTATTGTTAGTCCTAGTATTTCGTTTTTCAAAAAATCAACAAGCTTGTTCTGTTTGGAACATGGCTGGGGGTGGTCCTTGAAAGGACAACCTCTTTTCCAAGTCATAAGGAGTTAACAAATGTAGTGACTAATATGCAGGCTGATAAATTAAATGAGCTAGTAACTCAGGATACATAGGTTAGTAGCTATGATTCATAAACAAGCAGAGCAGAGGTAGAGGAAACAAACCAGGAACAAACCAAGTCAAAACCAAAAACAGGAGGTAAACTAAACCTTCCCCTTTTCCTGGTAAAACCTGCCTCCAAAAAGGGGTAGTAGGATGATGTAAAATAGAATAAAAATGGGATATAAATAGGGATTAAAAGAGGTAAACCAGCATCTTTGGGCAACCCCCCCCAGTCCACTTAGCAAGGGAGGGAAATGAAATGTTGCCCCCAATGGCCTAGCAAAGCTAGCCAGGGCTATAAAGGCACAAATAAGAGAGGCACAGACAGCAGAGAAGCAAAACAAAGAAAATATAACCCCTCCCCCCAAATAGGAGCTTAATAAAGAAATAATAGAAATCAAGTAAAACAGAAGCTCCCAGAACCCTGAGTCCCAACGAAAGGTACAGTGAAATTGTATCTGACTCCCCACCAGAAAACCTGGCCAGAGCTGTTCCACCAGGCCTTTGGCTGAGGTGGTGGCAGGGCCGGCTTGCTCACTAGGCGAACTAGGCAGTCGCCTAGAGCGGGCTGGCCCTTAGAGGCACCAAACTGCCCCCCCGCCGAAAGCCCCCCTACCAAGCGCGGCCCATTCCTGCATCCTGCCAGCCCTTGGGAGGCTCCGCCGGCAGGGGCTGGGAAAGGCGCTGGGCGAGGCAGCAGCCAGGCAAAGTGGGTCAGTCAGTGCGGAAATCCTTTGGCCACCGGCGGCAGCCCTAAACAGCAGAGGCAGGTCAAGCCGACCTTGGCTGGCAGGTGAGGGGAAAGAAAGAGGTGCCCGACAGCAGCTGAGGCCATGAACGCCGCCCCCTCCTCTCTCTCTCTCTCTCTCTCTCTCTCTCTCTCTCTCTCTCTGAGTCTGGGAGGAAACGTTCGGGCCCTGCGCAACACCCTGCCAGAGGATCCCTGCCTGGGGGGGTCGGACTCCCCCCCGGCCATTTCCGCCCGCTGAAAAGCCCCTCCTTTGCCTCATGTCTCTCATCGGAACCAGAGGAGACTGGTGTGGAGGTCTGCTGAGCACTGCCTAAAGTGCCCTGGTTACACTCCTGTGCAATGTTCCCTCTAAGCTGTGGAGTCCTGTGAGCAAAAATACTACTTTCTGACTCTGAGCTACTGGCATTGTGGGGAGAAGGGGGGGTCGGTGCACGGGGGAGGCGATACACGGGGAAGGGCGGCGGCGCACGGGGGGGCGCCAGAAGGGATCTTCGCCTAGGGTGCAAAATAAGCTGGGGCCAGCCCTGAGTGGTGGATGTCCAAGCAACACCTGCCTTCCACGCTCAGCTTGATCAATCTGCTCAATTTGCCTTACCTGCCTTAGGGTACTGCCTATATCAGCTTAGCATCAGTGTCAGCTGACTTTGGTCTCTTAAGAGAATGTGCCCTCCCTAACATTATTGCAGCATGCAAAATAGTTAGTAATTGTCATGCTGCCATAAATGGAATCATTGAACCTTTTATGAAATATTCTTTATTGCTGATTATTATTTAATGTCTTATCAACATTGTAAGCTGTCTTGAGCCCACTTGTGAGGTAGGGTGGAATATAAATGGAAATAAATAAATAAATACTGCTGCCTGGACTACAATCCCAGTGTTCTGCTTCGCTTTATCTTTGAAGCTGCCATTCCAATAGTTTGGGATCATCCAAGATCATCCAAGAAAAAGAAAGTGTACTCATTTATTTACTTACTTCATTTATTTCCTGCCTTCTCAATGGGTAGCCAAAGCTCATAACATTTTCATCTCCATTTAGTCTTATAACAACCCTGTAAGGTAGGTTAGGCAGACAATGTGTGACTGGCATAAGCTTTTATGAAAGAATGTGAGTGTGAACCTGAGTTTCTCGTATCCTAATCCAGTGCTTCAACCATTACACATCCCAGTCTCTCAATCAACTATATGAAGAATTCTTCCCAGATGGAAATTTAAAATAGAAGGGAGAGAGAGACAGAGAAATGGTAACAAATGGGTATCAATGATTAAATGAGTAAGTAAACAGGTGTAACAAGTGGGAAACTTTGAATGCATTTGGCTAGATCTCAGGCAGTAATAGATTAGTGAAGAAGCTAGGAAAATGCTGTTCTAAATCAAGTCACACTGGCATGCTGCCTTCAGAAATTTTTTTAACTAGAATTGTTGAGGCTTTTATGAATTATTATTTACTAGGAATAAGGCCCATTGTGAAAATAAATACAACAAACTCTAGAAAGAGGCCCAGGAAGAGTGCCAAGGCTGTTTTGCTGTGGTCAATTTGCTGTGGTGACCTCTTCAAACCCCACCTTCTCGAAGCTCCACCTCTGAAATCCCCAGGAATTTCCCAACCTGGAGTTGGCAACCCCATCCCCTTCCAAGCTAACCATCAACCTACTGTTATCTGCTTCTCTGACTGCAGCTGACTTCTGCCATCCCTCCTAGAGAGCAGTTGTAATTCTGAATTATCTCCACCCCTCACCTGGAGATTGGCAACAATGGGTCTCCAGGAGAAATGGCTGGATTGGAGGGTGGAGTCTGTGGCATTGTACCTTTCTGAGGTCCCACCCCTCCTCAAACCTCACCCTCTCCAGGCTCCACCCCTTAATTCTCCAGGAATTTCCCAAACTGGAGTTGGCAAAACTATTTCCATTTCAGCTTTGCATCTCCGTCCCCCTCCCTCCTGAAGATCAGTAGTAATTCTGAGTGATCTCCACCCCTCACCTGGAGATTGGAAACAATTGTTACCCAGTAGGGAATGGCTGGTTTGGAGGGTGGAGTCTATGGCATTGTAAATGTTTGAGGTCCCACCCCTCCTCAAACCTCACCCTCTCCAGGCTCCACCCCTTAATTCTCCAGGAATTTCCCAAACTGGAGTTGGCAAAACTATTTCCATTTCAGCTTTGCATCTCCGTCCCCCTCCCTCCTGAAGATCAGTAGTAATTCTGAGTGATCTCCACCCCTCACCTGGAGATTGGCAACAGTGCTTCCCTAGGAGGGAATGGCTGGTTGGGAGGGTGGAGTCTATGGTATCATACCTGTCTGAGGTACCACCCCTCCTCAAACCTCACCCTCTCCAGGTTCCATCCTTCAAATCTCCAGGAATTTCCCACATGGAGTTGGCAACCCTATCTCCTTCCCAGCCAATCATCAACCTACCTTTATTTCCCCCTCACTCTTCAGCTTTCCATCTCCCCCCACCTGGAGCCTCTACCGTGCTCTGAAGCCATGACTGCCACGTCACATTAGCTGTCATGGGCGGGGGAATCTCAGCAGGGTATAAGGACACAAAGTCCACCATTTTCTCCAGGGGAACTGATCTCTGTCATCTGGAGAACAGTTGTAATTCTGAGTGATCTCCAGCCCTCACCTGGAGATTGGCAACAATGGTTTTCCAGGAGGTAAAGTAGTCTTTCTCTGCAATGGGGACCAAAGCAGCTCACATCATTCTCCTCTCCCTCTTTTGACTTGCACTACAACCCTGTGAGGTAGGTTAGGCTGAAAGTCTGTGACTGATCCAAAATCACCCACTCAGCTCCCACAGCAAGAATCTGGTTCTAGCAGACCTTGCTCTGAAGCACTGACTGCTACGCCTAGGGTAGCCAGCCTCCAGGTGGAGCCTGAAGATCACCAGGTATCACAACTGAACTCCAGACAACAGATCCCCCCCCCTCCAGAGAAAATAACTGCTTTGGAAGGTGGGCTTTATGGCATTCTGTTCAGCTGAGGCCTCTCCCCTCCCCAAACCCTGGCTTTCATGGACTCTACCAGAAAATCTCCAGGAATCTCCCTACCTGGAGCTGGCAACCCTAGTCAGGACTGGCCCCAATGAGTTCCTCACAAAGTCCTGCAAAGGGTTTCCTTCCTTTGTCTGAACAAAGCTTGGTTGCCTACTGTGGCGAAACGGGCTCCAGTTTAAAACTCAGCTGTTTGCCTCCCACCCTCGTTCGATGGGCGTATCTCACTCCTTAAATTCACTGCCACCACACACTGAATTGTCACTGCCCTTTTAAAGGGACGGTGAGACCCCTCTGGCCGAATCTCCCTATTTGGAGATGGAATCCCTTGGAGATGGGGAATCCCTGGAAAGTTGGCAACCCAAGGGTCTGGGCTTTGCTTGCTTCCCTGGGCTACCCCTCCCTTTGGTATTGTGCAGAGCAGGCGAGATTATGTGATCAGAGCACAACACAGATTATTAGCCCAAATAAAAGAATTTATTTGACTATTTACACAGTTATGGAGCGCACGCACACTAAATGAATAAGGCAGAACTGTAGGAGTAAGCACACACTATGAATCAACAGGACATAAATCAACAGGGGTTTAACACAATCCTCTTTCCCTACACACAATACTCTCTCCTTGGACTGGCCTCTGGCTCTGCTTCAGCCCCTCTCCCTTGCCCAAGAGAGCAGGGAAACTTCAATTCATTCCCCAGCCCAGACAACTGTGGAGTGACTGAATCTCTGCTGCCTCCCAGGGATGAAGACTGCCTCCTCCCTTGTTGGGCTGGAGTCTATATTGATGCCGCCCCACCCCTTGGGACAGTCCCTGTTTCCCCACACTTTTTGGCCTTGGGGCAGCTGGGAACTGTAGGCCAGCAGATGAAGAAACCCCATTCAACCAGTGAGTGATACCCCTGCAGGCCCCTCTCTGGAACTACAGCTCAATGAAACCTTACGGGGGAACATTTTAAACAAACAACCACATGGCAGCCATCTTACAAACACAGGTAACTGCCATTTCATTACAACCTATTAACAGCCACTGAAGGAAAAGTTAGTCCCACACAAGAGGCAAGCAGGAGAAGCATCTTCGTCAAGAGAGAAAGCCATTTGCCAGTAATTCTGACAGGGCACAGTGGCTGACGGGGGAGTGGGTGGGGAAGAGGAGTAGACCCAGCACCCGGCCAATGGCACATGAGTACTTTGAGTGGTGGGTGAAGGGCCAATGGCTGAGAGAGCACATTGCACAGCCAATGGGAGAGCTGCAAAGTGCCACCCCAAAACACAATTATTATATATAGAGATTGTTGAATTATTATTTATTGTCTTATCAATGTTGTAAGCTGCCCTTTTGCTTTTCAATAAGGTTTACTGTATATTTCCTATGTGAATAAATTCTGGCTTTTAGCAATGGTAAACCACATATTACTCATACTTCTTAACCCCTCAAAAATCAAGATTTTAATGCCCTTTCTTTTAATTGGAATGTTGCTAAATCTCTAGGCACTTTTACCAACCATCTTAACCTCCTTTTAATTTGTTATCTAGAAAATTATAACTCTTCATTAACTTTGGGAGAGGAGACAGAGCATTAAAATTATGATATATCATTCCCCATTTTATTAACCACGTACTTAATGAATTCAATGCTTGAAGCAGATCTTAGTGATAATGTATGCATTTACAATGTTTTTTAACAAGAATTTGGCACAAAGATAATAAGAGAACACACATTTAATTGCATGCACAATTGTACATGTATGCAAAGTCAGACACGGAATCAAATGTACAGATTAGGGGAAATGATAGATTTGATAAAAATGGATATCAGAGCAGAAAACAAAACAAAAAGTGCTTTAATCAGCTGTGTGAAACATTTACTGAATCTAAGAAAGTCGAGAATTTCTTTTATACTGTTGACCTATTTGATTGAATAATTATAATTATGAATACTAATCTGACTTTGGTAAGAATTTAATGATTATTTTTATACCCTGTTTCTCATTTTGGCTGTACTTTGAGAACATAGCTGTTGTGTATGTTTGTATATATAATGTGTCTGTCTGTCTGTCTGTTTATAACAGGGGTGTCAAACTTAAGGCCCATGGGCCAGAAGCGGCCTGCCCATGGCTTTAATCAGGCCTGCGGCTCTTTTCTTCCCCCCTCCTCCCCATTCTGTCCTCACCCTTTGAAGCTTGAGGCTGCCGAAGTTCCCAGCTCCCTCCATCTTGTCTTTGCCTGCTTTGGCAGGAAGCTCTTCTGGGCTTGCAGAGTTACAAAAGAAATATGGAATGGATTTTTCCATTAAAGTCTCTGCACCCGAAGAGACTACTCTGGAATTGTTTCCAGCAATAGAAACAGTGATCTGGAAC
Source organism: Gekko japonicus (assembly GCF_001447785.1). Taxonomy (NCBI): domain Eukaryota; kingdom Metazoa; phylum Chordata; class Lepidosauria; order Squamata; family Gekkonidae; genus Gekko; species Gekko japonicus. The sequence continues at coordinate 796,262 of NW_015171523.1, read as the reverse complement.
TAGAAAGACAGCCCCTAGAATAGAATGATGGTCCCTAGCAACAGAATCTGTGTTCTGGGACTGGAATGACAGGGCAAAGAGCGGAATGACAGCCCCTAGGAGTAACAGCAGCATTCTGGGAATGGAATTCCACTCCGGGGGCCCTCATTCCAACCCCAGAATGCTTCTGCTACTCCCAAGGACTGTCATTTCATTCTGGTGGCTGTCATTCCAGTCCCAGAGTAGTCTATATGGGCCCAAAGACCTTAATGGGAAATCCATTCTGCATTTTCTTTGCAACTTTATCTGTGCTTTCAATGGAGTGGAGCTCAAGAAATTTCACTTTCCACTGTTTGTATAGTTGAAGCTGTTCCTTCATGGAGTTGTCTTCTTGCAAATTCAGAGCTGATGTTTTGAGCCAGCTTGTCTCTGCTGAATGGACCTGAGAATGGGTACCTGAGTACTCTGACTTGGGAACCCACAGCCAAAGGGGGATATTACACTGGAGAGCCACTGTCACTCTGAGTAGACCCGGGGGGGGGAGGGGGGAGCTTGCAATGCCCAGCCATTTTATGTACCTAGGCTAAGAACATTTTATATTTTTAGTTGATAGTTTTAGTTTATATTTTTAGTTTCTGCTGTGATCCTTGTGCTTTTTCTTGGTGTTTTATTTTCAAAATTGCATTGCCAAACCCCACTATTCCCCCACCTTTCCATTTTAGGCAGGCACTTTTGTGGGGGAAGGGGGTTGGGAAGTATCAGTTATCAAAAACTGTTAAATAAACAAAATATTACAAGAGTTTTAAGCACATTTGTTTCCAGTGGCTGCCCTTAGACTATTTAAGGCCAAATCTTTGCCTCAGCTCACATATGGAGCCCCCATCAACATTACAGCAAACCTCCAGAAAGCAGATACAGTTCAGTCGAATTCTTGAGAGCAATTTTACAAGTCCCCAATGGGATTCCAAATGTTCTTATTTGTATAGAGACAGGTATGGTCAAAGTTGAGGCAAAGCTATGGATTGCAGTGACAATGTTTTGGCTAAAGCTAGCTTTCCTAGCCAAGGGATTGACAAGTCTAATGATGTTAGATCACTTTGAACCACCTCGGTTTAAGGTGCTAGAGAATAAATTAACCTCTTACGGCTTGTTTAAACAATATTTGTGATCTATGGGTTATGGAAAGGCCAAGTCTATGGCAAAACAGAGAATACTGGATATCTCAAGACAACACAATTTAAACATGATAGGGAAATGGCGAGCCCTCTTGGCTCCAGATAACAGAGTAATCCCTATGCCCTACCTCTCCCGTTTCTAAATCATGACTACAGAAGAACATTTACACTAATGCACTGGGATGTACTCCCATCTGCAGTCCTGGAAGGAAAATTTAATAAAACTCCTTATGAAGAAAGGATATGTCCCTGTTGTGCAGATGGTATTGAGTCTATAGAACACGTAATATTTGATTGTAAGGCATATAACAACATCCGTGAATCTCTTCCTTTCTCTAAGACACTTCCTCTTTCTCATAGGCAAAGAATCTGCCTTTAAGAAGTTTTTTATCGGATAGGTGAGCAGAAGTTACTAATCGGGTGGCTAGGTTTTGATGGCTTGCCCTAAGAATTAGAAAAACTATAGTAGCTCAAAAAGGGGAGAATTAAGATTTAGTTTTATTAATTTTAATTATTATGGGTTTTATGGAGTTTTTCCTTTTTAAAAAACCTGCTTTTAAAATTCTGCTTCTATTTTAATGTCATATGTATCATTTATATTGCAAGATATGCCATTGGTGTTCTATGTGCTGGTCAATGACCGTGAATAAAACTTATACTTATATAAGCACATCTGTATTTTAAGAAAAACATAATATCCTAGGCATAGCAGTTAGCACTTCAGAGCAGGGTCTGATAGACCCAGGTTCTTGCTGTGGAAGTTGAGTGGGTGATTTTGAACCAGTCACAGACTTTCAGACTAACCTACCTCACAGGGTTGCTGTGCAGATCAAAAGGGGGAGAGGAGAACAATGTAAGCTGCTTCGGTCTCCACTGCAGAGAAAGACTGTAGTTTTCCTCCTGGGGAACTATTCCTGCCAATCTCCAGGTGAGGGCTGGAGATCACTCAGAATTACAACTGCTCTCCAGATGGCAGAGATCAGTTCCCCTGGATAAAATGGCTGCTTTTCAGGGTGGACTCTGAGTCATTATACCCTGCTAAGGTCACATCCCCTCCTGCTTGGGTCCCCACTGAGGAGAAAGACTGTACTTTTCCTAGGTAGAGGTTCCAGGTGTGGAGGGGTAGATGGAAAGCTAAAGTCAGAGGGGTAGTAATGGTATATTGATGGTTGGCTGGGAAGGAGACAGGGTTGCTACCTCCAAGACAGGTACAATGCCATAGACTCTACCCTCCAAACCAGCCATTTCCTCCTGGGGAACCACTGTTTCCACTCTCCAGGGGAGGGGTGGAGATTACTCAGAATTACACCTGCTCTTCAGATGGGAGAGATTAGTTCCCCTGGAGCGAACAGTAAGCTCTGTGTCATTATACTCTGCTGAGATTGCCACAGCAAATTGACAATGAGTGCCCAAGGCCAGGGCACCTGCCCAGAGCTTTTTTTTTGGAGCTCATTGTATTTATTTCCACAATGGACCTTATTCCTTTTATTGTTGTTGTTGTTATTATTATTATTATTAATAATAATAATAATAACAAAAAGCACATATAAAAACATATGCATTTACAGACAAAGTATGCTTTCTCTGAGTTGCAATAGTTTTTCAAAGTAATATTTCTTACATGTCATAGTACCTCCTCCTGTGGGAACTTCTAAATGCACCCACTTCTAAATGCACCTGCTAACTTCTAAATGCACCCACTACAAAGTATTATGCTTTGTAGTTTTGCTTGATTATTGTGTTAATAAATATACTTTCAGCTTTTCAGTTGACTAGAAATGTAGTTACTCATCACACCAGTCTGGAAATGCCCTTTGAAAAAGCACTACTTTATACACTTTATGAAAGGCCATGAAAGATGGAACTTCCCAATGTAGAAATAGTCTTAGCTGGAGATTTTAATACCAGAGTTGGTAACGATATCTTGTCTCTTCTCAGCAATTTGGGATTCGATCGGGATGACTTTTTGCTTCTGATGTTCTAGGGATAATTTGTCAAACCCTGCAGGTTTAGAGTTAGTACAGTTTTATACATTTGCACCCAATTTTATAAAATCTGGCTGAATGGTCTGACAAATTTTGACTAATCACATAAGTATACATACATTTCCATCAGGGGATGTAGAGTTATTGACTACATCTTAATTTCCCCCTCCTTTATGCCTTATGTTTCTGGATTTATAGTCGGAGATCAGATGTTTAGTGACCATTTCCCCATGATATGTGTTTTTGATATCAATGCGAATTCCATGTCAACTGTGTCTCAGGACATGGAATTTCTGCCAAAGATCTCCCGATCTCCAGACTTAGGCCAAAAGATTCCAAAATTATTGAAACTGAACACTAGTTTAGATCTTAAATATGCATTAATTCTTCCAATCCCTTAGAGGTGATACAAATCTATGGAAATTTATTAAATGTTATTACTGAATCCCTAAAACAAGAACCTAGAAGGGTTACATCCAAGCAAGTAGTAAAATCTCAAATTGCTTCATGGTTTGATTGATAATGTAGGAATATAAAAGCCCGTTTACGTTCCATTTATTGTAAATTCCATTATTCCACAGCTAGCTGCTTGCCAGCAGAGTACAAAATACTCAATAAACATTTACATCATCTTATAAAGACTAAAAGGTTGACCTTTAACAATAAAAAGTGGGAACAACTTCTGGTCAGGGCCTGTATAAATGTTGTTCCTGTTGGTCTTTTGGGGTTTCTGTGTGGCACTGTGGTCAGGGCCTGTATAAATGTTGTTCCTGTTGGTCTTTTGGGGTTTCTGTGTGGCACTTGTTCTGGAGTGTGCCACCTGTTCTCATGGCAAACGAGCAGGTCACTTTCCCTTAGATTCTCTGGGAGAGTGCTGCCTGCTTGCTTGCCTTAAGTGCTGCTGGCTGGGTTGCCCTATTGGAAACAATGGAGGGAATGGGGGCAACCTGTTTGGGTGCCCATAGGATTGGACCCACTGGTCCAATTTCTTTGGGACATGGGGGATTATGTGAGGAGAGGCTTCTGAACCTATCCTGAAAATTAGGAGCCCCTCCCTCAAACCCCCTCCCCCCCAGAGCCACTAACATCACCATGGGAAAAACATCACTTTCCCCACCATAGAGAATAATGGAGGGGAGGGGGCAACCTGTTTGGGGCCCCATAGAATTGGACCCCCTTGTCCAACCATCTTGAACTTTGTTGTGTATCTTGTGGAGAGGCTCCAGCAGCTACCCTGCGAGTTTGGAGCCTCTCCCTCAAACCCCCTCCCCTCCAGCCCCCAAAATATACCCTATGTTTTCACCATTGACTTCAATGGCCCATAGGGTATAATGGTGCTGAAATTGACATTCGGCTGGCCGAAAGACTCCCGAATCGGCTTGTACTGCCAAAATTGACATTCAGGAGGCTTTCTGCCTGCCGAAATTGACTATGCCCAATTCGGCCGAATCCGAATGGGGCCGAATATATATATTTTTTGCACACCCCTAATTCCAGGATGGGATATAAAAAAGATCTCATCATCTGGGAGTCAGCTTCTGATTTCCCTTCCCTTAAATAATGTTATGTACAGAGCAAAATTTTCCCAACAGATCAGAACCTGACTCCTAGATGACTGCCTTCTATTAGCTGCAAGTAGTCTGTTCCTGCACACAATAACAGATTGTGAACAGCCCATTGATTAATTTGTTGCCTAATCACCACTGGTTTGAGCACTCCTAAACCTGAATTATGTAGGTTTATCTACACAGCTCAAACATATCAAAGATCATGCTTTGAGGAGGAAGGTTGACAGGATTCTTTGGGTATGCCAGCAAACTGAGGGGATTTTAACTGAAACCTAGAAATGAAAACTTTTATGAGTTTACACATCAGATTTTAAAAACAAACCAACAAACCAACATCAGGAATGTAGAATAAATTGGATACTGTGGAAAGGATATAACAGTCCTTCCTCTAATTAGTTGTGGTGGATTTTAAGAAAGCAACCAATTCATATCTTCCTCATAGCATAGTTTAACAGAAATTACAAAATTCCCCATAACAGAACTTAACAGACATTACAAAATTCTTCAAAGAAAGATACAAAATTAACAGAAGTAGAACATTTTAAATTAAATACATATTTTTAAAAGTTAGCCATATCCTGCCCTATAACCATTCAATATCCCCAAACATGCACATTTTAATTTATCTTGGGGTTATTACATGTCTGAGGATTCCTACTTTGTCCTACCTTCAGATGTTTGTCCTGCCTTATTTTATGCTAGTCCAGTTTTTTTGTTAATTCTTTTTAGCCAATGGCTTTAAACTGTGGTTTTTCAGTTAAATATATGTATTCCTTTATGTGAAGTGTTAAGATTAACAATATCTTCTTTTAATCCTTATAATAGGTCTGAATAGACAGGCATCATTCCCTGGTTGCTTTTTCCATCTGTAGGGCAAACTAGACTTTATTTTCCTGTTAAGCATTTTTTAAAAATCTACTCTGCTGGACATTGTTATAGTCATAAAAAATGTCTCCTCTGCCCTCTTATAATTAATATTTCCATGCAATCCTATAGCTTTTCCAATAAATCAATAAATTCATTTTTAGTAACCAATCAATTGCAACAGCTTTTGATACTTCTTCATGTGATCTTTATTTCCTAGGTAGGCATCAACGGTTGATTAACTTCCTGTGGCTTACATACTCTTTGTTTTGAAAAACCACTGTTGACCTTCTTAAACAATCCCTATGATGAGTTTAACTCAAAATTTCTCTTCTCCATTGTAATGATTCCATGTTTTGCTGTGTGTGTTTAGTTTGACTGCAGTACTGTAAGGAGAGTGATAGAGGGAGACAAGGGTGATGTGACTGGCTGATGACTGAGAGGAGGGGTGTCTGAGAGGAATCTCTCTCTGTGTGTATGAAGGATTCTGTGTGTGAAGCTTGAAGAGAGAACACAGTCTGTGTGACTATGGAACTCCGAGTCTAGTTCTGTGTGAATTAGACCAACAGTTTAGTCTTTGTGACTAAGAGAGTTGATTCTATTCAGTGTGAATAAAACAAAGAGACTAGCCTATGTGGTGATACATATGAGAGAGAGAGTATACTGAGTATATAAGCCTGTCAGAGTGGAGTTTGGAGTTTGAGAGACTGTTTGTAGCACCAAGCTTTGCCAGTTATCTTTACAAGTTCCTTTCTTCAGCAGCTGTTCAAAATAACCAGAAACCCATTTTGTTCTTTATTAAATAAATCAATTTTTGTTTAAACTTATCCCAGAAATCAGTACAGTACTTTCTCAGGGCCACTTAGTCCTCTGAAGTGCCCTGACCTTAGGTCATACTACCAAAAGAGAGAGATTTGGATTTTTTAATTTCTGGTGGCAGTGGAAAACTACCAAGTTTATATACACAGAGAGTGTTTAAAACCATTTCCCCTATAAGCAAGAACCTCACATCCATGAACAGAGACACAACCTTTAACTGTTCAAAGCTCCCATGTATAGTTAACTGGACCATCAGGGGAATACATCTGAATAATTAATATCCATTAACAAATACCAGCCACACATTCTGAGCCATCCTCCTATCCATAAAATGATCAGAAAACGTTTGCAGTCATACTGTATATTACTGATCACAATACGACAATAACCCTAAGCAGGACACAGTAATGGCTGCAGTATATATATATTGTACACATGTAAATAATGGAACAGTCTGCTCCTCCCCTAATATATGTGTAATTTAGTTTGGTCCTATTACGTAGAGCTCTTGTTTCAGTTTCCAGTTTTGTATGTTTGTTGAAGTTGTTGGTTGTTGGAGTTGTCTCCTTGCAAATAAACCACTGATGCTTTGAGCCAGCTTGTCTCTGCTGAATGGACCTGAGAACGGGTGCCTGAGTGACTACTCTAACATGGGAACCCACAGCCAAAGGGGGAGATTACAATGACCACCCAATTACATAAAAACAAGATTGTTGTTTTTTAAGAGGGAAAACAACTATCAGTTTTAGAATTAATAATGTCATCAATTTTCTTCTCAAATTTTATTTGGATGATTAAAGATCCATTCTATGGTTTACAAGAACATTCAAAAAGTCACCATTCAATTTTAGCCTAAGAATTTATTTTAACATCAAGGAAGGACAGTGTTGAAAACTCTCTTGTTCCTTTGGACAGTTCTCATTTACTTGTATCAATAAAAATTCCACCAAGCAGCATATAATGAGTGCTGATCATGTTAAATGTGCCCAGTATTCTGGTACATATTTCATAAAGCATGCATGTGAGTTAGCTTCACTTTCTTTATGTACTTAAATTCAAGTTCTTTTTAGTTTTACCTTTATTAAACAGAGATTGTAAGAGGTTCAGTAAAAAAGATAGAAAAGCTATTACTTAACAACAGAACAACTAGAATATGCAACTGTTCCTATGAGATGACATAATTAAACATCAGTGAAACTTTCTAGCCCTTGCATGCACACACATGCACACACGTACACACGCAAACTCTAAAGAGCTGAATGTTCACTTTTCAAAATCATGTTTGGGTTTCACTGGAAGCTTGCAAAGGTTCTACCAATAGAGCATAAATGGGAATTTCCAAAATTAGTAACCCTAGCATTGAAAAAAGGCTTTAAGCAAAAAAGAAAACTGCTTATATTCAAGCATGCTGTTTGGCAACAGCATTACACCATAAGGAAAGCTGTAATAATTCATAACAGCATCTTGTAATAAAACAGCTTTATGCATCCCTCTCAAACTGTTTAGTGCTCAAATCTCATCAGATGGCAGAGTAAGCATTACACTTTGGGACGGTAAATCTCAAAGTCCAATATGGTCTGCATTCACAGATATGTATTTTAGCATTAATTCTAAAACACTTACAACTAAGTATTTGTAAAGAATGGGTAGTCATATATTTAAATATCTGAATGCTATTTGCTTTGCCAAATTTAGTTTAGATAAGCCAAAGGGGTTTTCTAGCCACACTGCATTGATAATATCAGGTATTCAGTCACGTTGGTCAAAATAATTATAATTACAAAATAATTACAATTACAATTATTTTTGTTTATATGAACACAGAGAAGAAGAGAAGAAGAAAAGATTGGATTTATACCCCGCTCTTCACTTGGAGTCTCAGAGCGGCTTACAAATACTTTTCCCTTCCCCTCCCCACAACAGACACCCTGTGAGGTGGGTGGGGTTGAGATAACTCTGACACAAACTGCTCTTTTTCAAGGACAGCTGTGCCAGAGCTAGTGACCGACTCAAGGTCACATCAACAGGTGCAAGTGGAGGAGTGGAGAATCAAACCCGGTTCTCCCAGATTAGAGTCCGCACACTTAACCACTACACCAAACTGGCCATGCCTGTTTGTGGCTTTTTGTTTATTTGTATTTTTTTTAGAATTCAAAACTAATTTGAAGGCTAGGTTGAAGAACTGTAAAACAGATGGTGATCCTTGGATTATTTCATAGGCTTTGAGAATTTTAACATTTTTACCAACATTGAATCACCTGCATAAAGGCAAGATAAGACCTGGAACTTTAAATCCCCGCCCCCCGGGGGACCTGGCAGCCCTACATATAACTACTATGTTTTGTGCATACTGTGGCAGACTCATGTATCTGTCATATGTGAAGACACTCACTGAGTTGGTGCCTCTCTACATAATCATCTGATAATTCAAAAGACTGCTGGCAGCCAGCTGTGTGCTTGAATGAAGGCAAACAAATCTCTGATATAATGATACTGGTAATAGAATAAGACATAGTTTACATTAGTGTTGTTCCCCCCCCCCTCAAATTTACATTTGTTCCCAAACAGCTCACAATTCAAATAATTAAATATACATTAATAATATAATGTAATAGTAATCATGTAATATGAAACCAGGGACCAGTGAGCAGTCAGGTATGGTAGTGGACCTCTGCTCAAAAAGCAGATGAACTTTCACTCCTGCTCCCGCACTCCAGAAGCACCACCAGCTATCAGTAGGATCCATCAGAAGAGGCTGCAGAGTGGGATGGAATGGGTGGGATAGAGCCAATCCAGGTATAGTGTTGATGTTGTCTCTGTAGCTCTGTAGCTCTGAAGTACTGAATACTGTTTGCATATTATATGTTTGGACCATATGAAGCGATATCCCCCCTCACCATGTGCAAAACAGTCAAGTAAGGTGGGTAATTTACTTCTGTCTGCGTCCCCTTGTGCCCCAGTGAGGCCTATCCTGGAGGGTCCCTAACCCTCTAGCGTGGCTTTTAAAGTGGCATGAAGGACTGTAGTACAAAAATGGGACTAACTCCTTTTCTAACAAAGCATAAACAAAAGGAACAGTTAAGTCTCTGAGTTACCAACTGTTTCATATCAGCAAATACTTGACCACTATGTTTTATAGGACTATGTTCAATTATTCCATTGTTTTAATAAGAATATACATATATTACAACTCAAATTGCTTAAAACTTTTATAATTATTTAACTAGATTTGGAATGTGTGAGAAATTATTGAAAATAACTAATCAGAAAAGTGTGACAAGCGGAGAAATCAGGGCTCTTTTTGCACATTATTGAAACCAGTAGAGATATGTGGGGAAGAATAATAGCTGTGTTGGATGGGAATTAATGTACATAACTAAACAGTTGGGATAGTATAGCCTTATAATATTGAAATGGATCAGTGAAATAGGATGTGGGTTATATGCAGGGGACAGAATCCCAATGGATACAGTTATGTAGATATTGCCATTTAGTGGGATGATTCAGGTATAATTACTGTATCAGTAGTCATCAGCACCACAGATGTGCCTTGAAACATTTATTAATAAGTATACAGTAATAAAGTATTAATGCTTTACTACAAACATACTATATGTTTTACTACAAACATTATATATGCATTCATCTTTACATTTATGTAAGCTCATTTTCTCATGAAGTTAACGATAGTATAAGGAAATGTAAAAGAAAGCATTTAGACTGAAGTTATGATTGTTACTGTCAGAAATCAGTACTGACATTTCCCAAATGGCATATATTTCATGCAACTAAGAAGTATATATTGAATACTTCTGTGGACCTAGAAGCAATGTAGGAAAATACCTTGGTTATGCTATTGTGAACCAAATCTGCATGCGTACAAAGATGAGGCAACATGATTAACATACTTTAATTAGGTCGAGGTGAGCCAGATATGCATTGACACAAATTTAGGTGAGCCAAGATTTATTTATTTTCCCCTTTTTATTTATGTTCTGCCCTCCCCACAAGTGGGCTCAGGGTGGGTTAAAATCACATAAAACATCATGATTAATAGACAATAGATCAAGTTCAGACTATAAATGAAAAATTTAGGCAGTTAAAATTTTAAATTTAGTACCAAAAAACCAGAGTAAAGTAGCCACACTTCCTGCTTCTCTTTCCATGCACACTTAGATCCAAACTAGACATTTTCAGGGGGTAGCCATGTTGGTCTGCAGTAGAACAACTAGATTTGAGTTGAGTAGCACCATAAAGACCAACAAGATTTTGGGGATATGACTTTTTGAGAGTCTAACCTCCCTTTGTCAGATACAGTAGGGAGATGAAGGGAGCTTTGAGTCTTTTAGGTGCTACTTGACTGTAATCAAACTAGACATTACAATTTTTTTGCATTTGCATACAAGTGCATTCAAGTGTTCCCCGCAGCCACACAGCAGTTGTGGGAAACTATTTCTGAAAGACAGAGTGAGAGACTGAATGAGCTTGAAATGGCACCTTGGGGGGAGAAAAGGTTCCTGCCCCCCTAGCAATTTTATTTAAAAGAAAATTGTGCATGGGGGTGGGTGGGTTATTTTGCTGATTTATCTGCTCCACGTGGAGTATCTGTGTATATGACAAAATAATTCCCCCCAATGGTTTCTGCTTGAGAAAATTGAGGGGGGGGGGGTTGGAGGGAGCCTTTTCTCCCCCATGACAGCATCCCAAGCTAATTCAGGCTCTACTTTTTTTTTAAAAAAAAGAGCCAGTTTCCCGCAGCTGCTGTGTGGCTGCAGGGAACACTTGAAAGCACATGAATGCAAGTGCAAAAAATGCAATGTCTAGTTCAGCTCTGAAAGAAGCAGGATGATGAAATGAAATGACTCAGTAGCAGAGATAATTCCTTTTTTGGCACAGACAGGAAGAATCCTCACTCCACCTTACAAATGTCCTCTTTTCCCTTCTCTCCCTCCTTTCTATTCAGCATAGTCTGGCCTGGCCATCCCTTCATTAGTTTTCTAATGCTTCATGCATGTACAAGTGTTCTTTTGCCTTCATTCTATTACCCTGACCTGACTTTTGGTGAATAACCAGAACTGATGTTAAATCTCCAGTGTGAGGACTGGAGATGCTCTAGGATTTGTAAAAATATGGTTTGAGCCAATGGGTGAGGCCAGTGAGAGGAAAATATGTGTTAAAGTGCAACCCTGACAGCAATGCAATGCCAGATCTGGTGAATACACATAGACCTTTATTGGCATAACACAGCAGCAAAGAGAACAATGAAACAAATAGAAAATAAATAGCACGAAGTAATAGATTATAACAATTTACACCATGCTGCACCAACAAGGAATCGTTTTTATAAACTTCTCGGAAATAATAGACTCAGTTGAGAATATAGCAATTCTAAAAAATACAAGGGGGTTAAGGCTTGTACACCCCTACCCTAAGCTTCCAAAACATAGGCTAAGAATTCAGCAACAGACAAAGTAATTGCCGGGGACTTATCAGACAATAAAATTTTAAGATCATTGTCAGTCAGGTTCCTTGTGGTAGGTAAGTGGGGACTAATCAGATAGCTACGCATAGTAGAATATTGAGGACAACGTAGAAGGATATGAGCAACTGAATCAGGTTCACTATAGAGACAATTGCAGGCTTTGTCCCTATAGGGGATACCCCTATATCTGCTTAAAACAACAGCTGAGGGGAAAAGATTGAATCTCGCTAGCAAAAAACCCCGCCAATAAAGTGGGATTGTTAGATTAGAGATGTACAGAGCCATAGAGGCTTGGGGGGGGGGAGGTCAAGGGAGCGTGGAGAACAGACTCCATAGCTCCCAGCATTAATTGTTTGGGCTTCCATATCCCAAATGCACCTCCGTACCACCTGCAAAATAGCTGTTTCACCACAATTGTACAGGGAGGCCAAATCAATTCCCATGGTTTTGTTTTTCTCCACTATAATTTGTGACCAAGTAGAAATATATGGGTCTGCAAGAAGTTGAGCAATAAGGCTGTTAGGGGGAGAACTAAAGTGCAAATGCAACCAATATTTAATAGTGGTGATCCATGCCTGAGACATAACTCTGCACAAACAGAAAAATAAGAAACAGAGTTAGGAAAACCTAAAATCCTACGGAAGAAGGTAGCACTTATAAGTTCTACTTTTTAATTAAAATTTTGGATCCATATAGGTACCCCATAAAGCAAACGAGAGATAACAGATGCCTGAAAAATCTGGAGAGCTGCCGGTACAAATTGATTACCTTTTAAATAAAAGAAACGAGATAAAGCTGCAATCTTATTCCTAGCTAGGCTGAGGGAATGATCTCTATGAGGGCACCAACTTAAGTTGTAATGAAACAAAACCCCTAAATATCTAAATGATTTAACCTGTTCTATTTCTTTTCTTTCTAT
>NW_015171523.1:782897-783125 GCF_001447785.1 Gekko japonicus | reverse complement strand
ACACTTTCCCTATGAGGAAAGGTTAAGGCGCTTAGGGCTCTTTAGCTTGGAGAAACGACGACTGAGGGGTGACATGATTGAGGTTTATAAGATTATGCATGGGAAAGAGCAGGTAGAGAAAGAGGTACTTTTCTCCCTTTCTCACAATACAAGAACTCATGGGCACTCCATGAAACTGCAGAGCAGTCGGGTTAGAACGGATAAGAGGAAGTACTTCTTCACCCAAAG
>NW_015171523.1:771056-782540 GCF_001447785.1 Gekko japonicus | reverse complement strand
GAATTTTACTAGTATCCTAACTGTTTTGTTTAGTGTAATTTGCTTTTCATAAGCCAGCACTCTGTCAAACCAAGAATTAAGGGAGTCATTCTGAGTATTGGGTTCGATTGATTTAGCATTGGAGGAGAGGTTATCAATTATAAAGTTATAAGCTATAAGTGCATCTTCCATTGAACTATCATTAGTAAGATTGCACTTTAGTTCAAAGCCCTGTGAGCTAGACATCCAGGAGCGAATCTGCGCCAGAGACAATGCAGAGCAGCTTATTTTCTTATGCTGGAATAAGATGAGTTCAGAGTTACAAGGTGGGCACTGATTATCTAGAACACAACCAGATTGAAGGGACAATAGAATGGGAAGGTGATCACTTTCGGTCCCGGAGCCAACGGAAAAGTCAGTAATACAGTCTCTCAGATCCATAGAGGATACTGCATAGTCCACAACACTTCATCCCCTGGGGGAAATAAAGGTATAGTTTCCAGGTGTATCATACTGAAAGGAACCATTAAGTATAGAAAGGTTATTTTGAATACTTAGGTCTATCAGCCTGTGACCAGCCTGATTAACAACTGAGTCTCTAGACTGCCTAGGCAAAATGAAAGGGAAAGGGGTTTGGTCTTCCCCATCCCAATGGAAAATATTACTAAGGTGTTTATTATTACAACCGAATCTAGCATTAAAATCCCCCACTGCCAAAAAAGCGGCCTCAGGGTATTTTGTTAAAAAAACACTAAGATAATCTTTCAAAGAATTCCATTGGGATTTAAAGGAATTATTATCACGCCAAGGGGGCATATACACATTAACTGTAAGCAGCTGGAAGTCCCTGAGATGGAGAAGAAACGCCTGTGCAAGGGGGGGGGCAAGAGTCCAATTGCATAATAGACAATTTAGAAGCATTGTTAAACAGCCCACAAAGCCCTGCCATATAACACCCCTTCCGATTTGGTCTCACCGCAGGGAGAGAATAAGAAGTAAATCCATTAATCGAAATATTGCTGGGAGACCAAGTTTCTTGGAAAAAAATCATGTTGAAAGTTAATTAAAAAATTCATTAGATCACAGTCAACCCATTTCAGAGATTGAATTCAGGAATGGAATATTGTCAGGGCAGACACAGTCGTTTGCTGTGACTTGAGAAATAGGATGAGATGGAGTAACCTTTGGGAGTTTCCAGCTGCACAGCTCATTCAGATCTTTTAGTACAGTTTCTTCCACTATTTCAGTGGGGGGAGTTTCAGCGTTAGGCGTCTGGGATGAGATGGAGTAACCTTTGGGAGTTTCTGGCCGAACAGCTCATTCAGATCTTTTAGTACAGTTTCTTCCACTATTTCAGTGGGGGGAGTTTCAGCGTTAGGCGTCTGATCCCAGCTTCGAGATGTAATAATAATGTCTTCACACTCCCTCTGAGAAGTTTGGTTGGACATTATAGAAGCCAGTGAATCCTTAGGTGGATCAGATACAGCAGCTGTATGTAAAACATTTCTGCAGCACTTGGAGAGTCCTTGATCTCTTGCAATTTGTGGCTAATAGAGGTTAACCTATCAATAACAGACTGCTGTACATCATCTGAGAGGTTTCCAAAAGAGGAGAGAATGTCTTCTTCCAAATTCTTTGTTGAAGGATCTGAGCCCAAAAAATTATTAAAATCCAAACCAAATGAACAGTCCTGGCTGTTGGTCCGTGCGGAGAGAGGTTTGGGATCGAAGCAAGCATTTGGTGCATGGGCACTCAAATCCTTCCAGGAGATTAAGTTAGGTTGAGTAATCTCAATATCCATAAAATCCTCAGCTTGGTAGGAGGTAGTAGTCGATGGCTTAGCCTGGCTCTTACTACATAAGGGAGTAACCACAGAATTAAGGAACACCCGAGTGAATACCTGGAAGAGACATCACATCACTGGCATGATATTGATGCAACACTCTAGGATTTGGGCAAAACCCTATGGTTTACCATATCCTAGCACTGATGTCAGACTGATGACATAATGTCACTTACAGGCATCTGCCAGGAGTTATATCATGTCTCAGGCACAGCACCGTTTTCCCCTGCTCCCCCCCCTTCTTCCTCACTGGCTGCCAGCATACAGGGTGCAAGTCATTTTGCAAGTTACAATAGCTATGGCAATATGCATTACTTCTGGGCTCTAGAAGCATAAAAGGTAATGATTATAGCAAATACGTTGTTTTACAGATCTTGTAAGACCATCACTTCTGACATCTATTTATCTGAGATTAAGGAGGAAGGCATGCAGTTTGATGTGTGTGATTTCCAGCTTATTTTTGAAATGAGTGCTAAGGGCTAAGGTAGGTTGAGTGGGCAGAGGAAGAATAAATAGGCAGGGGAAGCTATTTATTTATTTTGGCTTTTATCCCGCCCTCCCCGCCGCAGCAGGCTCCGGGCGGCTCACACAATTACAGCAGACAAATAGAGGACAGGAAAAAAAGTTGTGGCTAGAGAGTGATGCACATTGGAAGGTCTGTCACAGAGAGAAGTCCAGGAACTTTGTCTCTTGCTGACAATCATAGCTGGTTTCCTAGTTGTGGTGGGATGCTATAATTTTTTTAAAAAATGTTGTGGGCTATCACTTCAAACAAACAAATAAACAGCTTTTATCTCCCGCAGTTCAGATCTCTTAGTACTGTGTGTTATTCCAGATCCCTATTGAGTCAAATGACATGTTGACAAGTTAAACATGCATCTGTCTCATACACTGAAAAGAAGAACCTCATAGGTGAGGAATTCACTCTTGGTTTTTTATCTGAATCCAGTGGTACTTCTTATAGGCCTCCTGTTTGAATCATCAAGCAAAAACAAGGGATTACATTTTCAATGTTTGGAACCTGGAAATACAAATCAACAGGTCCTCTGAAGCTGTTATTACTTTGCCAAGGCTTGTTAATCTGTGGTGTGTGCTCAGCTTGGTGGCTCCTTGACAGATAAGAATGACTTGAGCAAGCTCTCCTTTGCTTCTAGAAACATATTCAAAGCAGAGAAGATATGAAGGCATAAAATGGGGAGGGAAAGGAAAATCACAGAATTGCAGAAGTTGTTCATATGTTTTTGACAACTAAATGGGAAAAAAACTGTTCAATTATAATTGCTGAATTTGTTTTATGATACATGAATATGATTAACTAGGGTTGCTAGCCTCCAGATGGTTCAAGTCACAAATGGACCACAGTGACTAACCAAAATTTGCATCCCACCAATGTGCACTGTGAAAAAATTGATTCTATTCCAATTTTAGTCCACAAACTTGCGTCTTCTTTTGTTCCTTTATTTTGTGTCATGCCATGCTGCTGCTGCTTCCAGACAATTGCCATGCGACAACGGGATTTCCTAGGTACATATTCCGTTTCCCTCAATGCTCTGTCAGGTCACTTTTTTATACATGGAGCCGATGCTCTAAGCCTTTGTGTTTCCCTTTGGCATCTGCTGGCTCAAAACACAAAATTAACTCTGAGTAGGAGGCTTAGAGCATCGACTCCATGTATAAAAAAGCAACCTGATGATACTGTGCTGACAAGAACTCTGAAAAGGAAATACCTAGTAAAGTATTTCCGTCCTGTTCAGAAATTAAAATGCATATAGACTGAACATATGTGAGGATGAAAGCTGGATCATCCACTCAGTGAAGTACTATTTTATACAATGGGCTGTTGACTTGTGAAATTCACTTTCACAAAATGTGGTGATGGTCACTGGGTTAAATAAATTTAAAAGGCAATTGGATAAATTTTAAAAGGATAAGTGTATCATTAGGTGTAAGCAATGATAACTGAATGGGACATGTATTCAGAGGAAAAAAGCCTCGGTTTTTCAGAGGTTGGGGAGAAATCAGAGGATGCAGTCTGTTGTCTACAGGTCCTGCTTCTGGGCTTCCCTGTAACTGGGCAGCTGTAGGGAAGAGGATGATGAATGAGACAGACTACTGATATGATCCCGCATAGCTACTCTTATGTTGGTGGCATGTATAACCAGCTCACTCATGACAGAAGTTCCGAACAGGCCTCTTTCCTTCCCACGGCCGGCCTTGATGCGCCCTTTCCCAAAGAACCACCTAGGTAGGTGGTTTATTTTTGATTCGGGGTTTTGGGTGGAAGAGCTGGATCGGGAATGGGCGTGCCATGCTTCCCAGATGTTGCTGTGGGATCGCACCCATTTGCTGCGCCCCCAATCCGTCCCTCTCCCGGCCCAAAACCTCTCATGTGACCGGGGTCTTAATCAGTTACTCATAAACCCAAAAGTCCCTATCGGAATCAAACTGTAGCCCTTAATTCTTCTCCTCTTTTTCTGCCTTATTTTTTTAATAGAATCATATATTTATGTCTCCTCTCTTTGTCTATAGAGAGGTTTTCTTTTATCTCTTCCCATTTGTATACAATATTCAGGTTGTTTGAAGACTCCAAAAGTTTTTCTTTATTTTTTGTCTGAAATATTTTTTTTTACCCTTTCAATGATTTTGGGTTTTATGTAGCTTTTGATAGCTTCATTGTTTCCCTCTATATAATTTCTTGCAGTCTCTTTAGCTAAGAAGTTCCTTCCATAAGGTAAATCTTCTTCTTTGAGCTCCTGTTCTTAAATTTGTGTTTGTTGTAGCTGTGCATCTTCTTTCTTATTTTCAAGTTCAAACAGGCTTCTCTGGTCCTTTTCACAGTTTTGCTCAAATGACTCTCTCACTGCCCAATGGACTTCCCGATAAATTGTATCAACTAACATCTCTTGAAATTGTTTCCAAGAAATGTGTGTCTCTTGTATATCTTCAACATTTTCAACACTATCTGGAGCATTACACTCAGTTTAGGAATCCATTTCTTAACCCCACAGAGTCAATAGCCTCAAGGTTTGTGTTTCCTCCTAATCTTACGCAGCTGACTGCAGTTCCAAAGTGCCTAGAAGCAATCCTTAGCCATGTTTTTCAAAGTTCCTTTAAGTCCAATTTGATCAGAGAGAAAAATAATATTTGGGATTCAAATACTTCCCTTGGTTGTTCAGTAGAAGATATTTCCAATTGGTCAAATAGCTTTAATAAAGTCCTCTCAACAGCAAAGCTTTTAGATTCTTGGATGTTTCTTTAGTAAGTACTATAAGTTGAATGTGCTCTTCCTAGCCTTATATCTCTTTAAAATCTGAGTGTGAGACTCCCGGGACTTAGCCGCTGATGCTGGGGGGGGGGGAACCTCCCGCCCTAGATTTAAGTCTCTTTAAAGTTGTAAGGCTTGGCAAGCCGATTTTTATGACATAAAGCTGTCTTTTGAAGAATGTTAACTACTCATGGTCTTCTCAAGTTTTTCTTAGGCTGTGTTTCTGACTCTTTCGTCCGGTAGCGACAGCTTTGGCTAACAATGTGAGTCTCTTTATTTGCTCGGTGCTTCAGGCAAAGCTTGGCTGGCCCCTGTTGTTGCCACTAAACGGGGGTGTCAAGTTGAAGTCCCTTGCTCCCAACCCTCTCCCCGAAGGTTGGCAGTGTCTCACTTGCATAGAGACCCTTAACCAAAAGTGATAAAGCCGGCATGGCAGGAGAGCAAGTCTCTGCCATGTTCGTGACGCCATGCTGCAACCGGAAACCAGCCTTTCCTTATGAAAAATTGAGTTTGTTCATCTTGCCTATGAGCAATTTTCTGGAAAACTGGGTGAAGGAAGATTGTATGGGCTTCATCGAGGGATCAGTGACGCAATTGGAGCGATCACACAGGAAACTCCATCTGTGGCCTGTCGCAACCCATTTGATACTGCACTTTCCCAGGTATTTTTAGCTCCGCGTCTTCAGCGGAGTGAGATGGGTTCCCGATGGGTGTGGGAAACTTGCCAGATGTTCCTGTGTGATCGCTCCCTTAAAATCCACCCGGCAGTCGTGCCTCTCGCGCAGCTACTTCTGCGTGTGATCGGACCCATAAATGGCTGTTTTCTTCAATAGGAGGGAATCTCATTAGATCTGTGCAGTAGCATTTGTCATAATGTAGTCCATGTATGTTTAGAGAGGACAATCAAACCTTATGACACAGTCAGATTGGTAGTGTTTTTTTTAAAAATAAGAAATTCACCTTTATCTTTATGTACTGTTATATTGCATGAGTATTTACTTTGGGTGCTGCTTTGATCTAGGTGAATTCCTGTGTGGCATATATGGCAAGGAAAGCCTTTTAGCCACTTCAGCTGGTCCATCAGGTATACTCTGTCTTAAGAGGCAGGAACCATAAGATAGGTCATACATTTTAAAATGAATAAATACTCTATTGCAAAACATTCACTGTGACGGTGCACACTACGGCACAGCCATCGGCACTGACCTCCCGTGCCCCGGGCGACAGCTCCTGATGCTGTGGGAAGGGGAAGAAGGGGAAGAAGGGCTGGTGCAGTGCCTGCTGCTGCTGCTCATGTGGGAGCCGGAGTTTCAGCTTCTGCTCCTTGCACTGGCTGATGCCACCGCTGCAGATGAAGCAGCAGGGTGGAGGATGCCCATTCCTGGGCTTGTTACTCCCGGAATGCTATCCCTGCTCGTTCTGCCTTGAAATGACCCCTGGTTACCGATGCAATGAACATGAAATTGAGCAAATCCCAGAGGACGGCAGAAGACAGGAGGGCCTGGCATGATGTGGTCCATGGGGTCATGAAGAGTCAGACTCAACAGTGTGACTGAACAACAACAACAGAGTAGTATGAGAACAAGCCATAGTCTGCAATTCAAACAAAAGGGCAAACTATGGTTTGCTATAGGTGGGTAGCCATGTTGGTCTGAAGCAGCAGAATAAAGTTTGAGTCCAGTGACTCCTTTAAGACCAACAAAGATGTATCTGAAGAAGTGTGTGTGGACACAACAGCCTATACCTTGAATAAAACTTTATTGGCCTTAAAGATGCCACTGGGCAAACTTTATTCTGTGGTTTGCTATGAAATGGTTGCATTTCTAAATCAAGGATGAGAAAAGGGGGAGGCAGTGCTTGAAGTCTAAGGTTCTCCAGGACTCTCCATAGAATGACAAAAGTCAGTTCACGATTCCAGCTGAAATGTGCCAGTCTACACAAGCAGACTATGTAAAAAGGTGCATGGAATAACTCTAAAGGTGACACGTAGTGAGATTAATTGAGCATAACTACCAACTATGGAAAGGTATATTTTTTTCAGGTATCATAAAGGAAGTTGTTATTAAAATGGAATGATATGAAGAAAATTACTACATTTATTGTTTACTTTAAAGTGGGAATAAACATTTGAGATATTTATTTATTTTATTTTATTTATTTTTTAAATTTATATCCCACACCTCCCCACCGAGGCAGGCTCAGGGTGGCTGCAAAGGGAATGTAGATTAGGAACTGAAATAAGAAGTAAGTCAGAACATGTGTAAAGAACATTATAGTAAAATTATGAGGAAAATATCAACTAAGATATATCAACTAGCAAAAAATGGCCTGTATTTCACATGGTGTAGTGCCACAGCCCTGCCTTAATCAAAAGACCAGGTTGTGAACAGCCTGACTGGAGTCACAAACTCCAGTAGGAATCCCAACCCTCTCCAGGCTCCAGCATCCCACTTCAGAAAATATTAGGAGGGCCAAAAGAATAACAGGGATACCCTTCTGCAGACTCCCCCAGACAAACCAACACACAGGTAGGTCACCAAAATGGTTTATTTAGGGCAAAGTAGTACTAATATACAGTGCATCAAAACAAGAAACTAGTTTAGTCTCTAGCTAATTTACCTGGTATAATACAACTCTAGTTGGTTCCAGCAGTTCTTAACTACAAACCCCAACAATTGGTTCACAGCAGTCAAACAGGGAACACCTTCCCCAAGCTCAGTCCTTCCAGCAGAGTCAGGGTTTTTCCCAAAAGAAAAAGCACATCCCCTCTAGCATCCAGGAAACTTTAAGGTCCAACAACCAATTAAAGAAGGATTTCAATTTTAGCCCACTAAAGCTCTGACCACCGACACTAACTGCCAATTAGGCTTAACCAGGCTCACCTGAGCCCATCCCTAGACAGTGCCAAGTAACAACTAATAGCCTACAGGTGACCAACCTTCAGGCTCAAGAACCCAACCTTCGGCTCCTGCTAGGCAATAACTACATTTGCCAATTAAAGTAAAATGACCCTCAGTTACTACACAGGGTCAGCTGAGGTAAACAGAGCTACACAATTTATTTCATGGATGAATAAGAAAATTGGCTAATGACTGAAAAATATGAATGGTACAAACCAGCACTGATTAATGCAGTTTTATAGCTATACAAACACGGAAGAATTTATGCACACTTGCGGCAACATTTCTTCTCAACAACTATAATGAGAACACTCTACAAACTACTGAAGTATAGTGTGTTCTGTTGGATGCGGGAAATCCAGGTTCAATCCCCTGTTCAGCTATAAGGATAATGGCCAAATAGCTACCCTGCAGTCTAACCAATCTCACAGAGATTATGTGAGGATAAAGCCATTCTGGTTTCCTTTGAGGAATGTTTAATACAAATCTACTAAATAAAATAAGTGTTTTAACATTTATATGGTTGGATCCAATCTAGGCTTGCCAGGCCCCCACCAGGGGTGGGGCATCCCCTGCTCCAGGGCCCTTTCCCTTGGCACCAATCAGCTGACCAGTGGTAGATTTACTGACAGCAAAAGAAGGCCTAGGCCCGCATCACCAGCAACACAGTGATGTACCTTCTGGCACACATTGGAAGCTATGTCTTGATGTTGCCAGCAATGCAGGGATGCAAAAACTCCATAGTAAAAATGACTTCTACCATAGAGTCTTTGCCCAAATACCAGAGCATCCCCAAGTGGCTGGCAACTTCATGACGTCAATTTTGGTGTGTGCAAGAAGTGAATTCACTTCATTGCCATTGATACCAACCTAGATTTTGCTTTGCTCTCAGTAAGTCCTCCCACCCCCACTGTTGCCATGATATACCTGGCAACCAGGCCTGTAGCTACTGTGGGGCCCATGGGGCCTGCCCCCTAGTGGTTTTTATGGGTCTCCCTCCCGAAATCTCGGCTCCCCCTCTCCTCTGGGCCCCTTCACCCCAATTGCATGTTGGCTTGTCAGCGGGGAAGATAAGGGTGGCACAAGCAGTAGCAGCGGCAGCACAAAAAGCAGAGAGCAGCCCAGGCAAGCAGCAAGCATCTCGGGCTCCACCAGATGCTCGCTGCACTGCCTACCAGCAGCAGGAAAGCCATTCCAGGAAAGGAGGCAAGTGGCTGCTTCCTCTGGCCTCAGCCAGGTGCGCCTGACTGCGCTCTGGTACACCGAGCCCGCACACAGCACTTCCGTGGCCAGCCTGGCTGCTGCTTACCTTGTCTCTCCCAGCCCCAGGAGGGAGCCAAGGATGGCTGTCAGGCTGGTCATGGTGTAGCGCTGCAAGGGAAGGGGCACTGGGGCTCCTTGGGGAGGGAGGGAGGGATCCAGATGCTCCACAGTGAAGGTCTGCCCATGTGGGGGGGGAGCTGAGGGGCCCCTTGATTTAATTAGCCAGTGGGCCCTCCTGAGGCCCCCTCCCAAGAACATCCTTAGCGATGGGGCTGCTGGCAACTCTAATCCAGCCAAATGTTCCACTCCCAGTCCTCTCCATACTACAGTCCCTTTCCCACATGGCTTTTGTACATTCAGTTCCATGATCCCAAGCATAGCCTTTTTAGGTGGCCCTTTTTCATTTTTCCAACAAGAAAAGCTGGTTGGATCCAACCCATTTTTTCAAAAAGTTTCCAAAAATCAACGGCTGCTATCAATAGGCCATATTCAAAGTATCTTCAGGCTCTGATTCAAAGGATCTGAAACACACAGCTGCCTCTAGTTTGATTACAACTTGTTTAAAAGGTTGTAAGGTATATTTCAGTAGGCATAATGGGATGAAATTAAAACCTATATTGAACAAATATTATTTCAGAAGCTTATAAGACTAGATAATTCCCTTTGTTCAGAAAATGAAAAGATTTGTCTAAAAAACCCAAAAAACCTGTTGTCTGAGTTATGAAATGGGCCAGAAAATATACTAACAATAACTTCCTAGTTTATGCAGGAACATCTCATATGACGTTGGATTTTTGAAACAGTTAGCACTAGGTTAGATTAGATAATGACATTTTCTTTATTATGACTAAAATTACTACATGATAGCCAGATAGTTTGAAACTTCCATATCACATTCCTTAAATAAATTCTGTGAAAAGATAATCTGAATTTTTACTTAAATAAACTGGCAGGGCAACATAAGCAAAGAGGTCCCAATTGCACAGAAAGATGGGGAATAACATTAAATAAAAAAGTAAAGTAAGCTGAAGTAAAGTAAACCAATTGTAAAGTTGTCTCTTCAAATAATTTTAGAATTCTACATTTGTTATATCAAGAAAAAAGATTCTATGCATTTATATAAAGAGAATTATGGCAACCTGAATATTAATAGAAATTTCCAATTCTCCACAATGAAGTAACAAATTACAACTAAAGATGAAAGTAATTAAATGGGTCTCTTTCCTCTGTTTTAAAAATGAATTTAAGTTCAAGGCAACTGCAGTGACAAAATGGTGTCAGAGGAAAATGTATAATCTCTATTTTTCAATTATGCTTCAGTAGAAATTACAAAGTACCTCATAAGTGATTATTACTATATGGTAATCACAATGTTTTACTCATCTTAGCAGTGCAGCTAGTCCAACAAAGAAATAAGCAGTGAAAATGTCTCTATTATACCTGTAATGAACCTTCACGACATAATACAAGGTTATAATATTTGGGCATAGTCAGAAATCTGAAAATATGACAGCTACTTAATGCTAAGGATTATTAGTCTTTTATGTTAAAAAGTGGGTGCAGAAAGTACTTCTGATGCCAAATCATTCAGAACCTGGCATCACAACAGAAACTAAATTCCATACTTTGTGTCAAACCACAACTGAACACATCTTTCAATATAAATCTAGACTAGGTAAAAAAAAAAAGGTAAAGGTTCCCTTGCTCGAAAGCCAGTTGAATCCGACTCTAGGGTTGCGGTGCTCATCTCCGTTTCAAAGCCGAAGAGCCAGCGCTGTCCAAAGACATTTCCGTGGTCATGTGGCCGGCATGACTAAACACCAAGGTGCACGGAACGCTGTTACCTTCCCACTGGTACCTATTTATCTACTTGCAATATCTTGCTTTCAAACTGCTAGGTTGGCAGGAGCTGGAACTAGAGACGGGAGCTCACTCCGTCATGCAGCACACTCGGGTCTCAAACTGCCGAACTACCGACCTTCCACAGCCTGCAGTTCAGCATCTTAACCACTTGAGCCACCACAGCTAGACTAGGCACATGAATACTGAAATATGTTTCTGTGATGGAGATTTTTGGAACAAAAATGCAGATGTTCTAAACATACCTTGTCTTGGAAACTCATCAGACTCTCGGTGAACTAGGTCAGTAACTCGATTCCCATAGTGCATTCTGGTGTCGTGATCATAAGCTTTCAGTGTCTCAGTTGAACTATAGGACTTCTGAGTTGGTACTC
>NW_015171523.1:744756-770990 GCF_001447785.1 Gekko japonicus | reverse complement strand
TCAGAGAGCGGTGCCTTCGATCTTTTATGTCCATATTTCTGTGTCAGGGAGAAGATTAGCCTTTTCCCCAGCAAAGCAAAGCTTAAAGGCTCAAACTGGTCACTTTACCACCTATAAAACATTAAAAAAAAATAAAAAATAACGATGAAGTGATGAGATTTTGTTAAGATTCACATGTCTTCACTTATACATAAAAAGTGAAGTAAACATAAGAAAATACAACATTTTGACACCATAAATTCCTCTCAAATGTAAATGGATAATTGACCATAGTGGAAACAAATGAAAGGAAATTGATTTAACTGCTCAAATTATGTTTTATTTAAACTGTGCTTTCATTGAAGAGTTTAAAAAATTGATAATAGAACAAACTACTGGAATGGTTTCATTTACGCATGCACAGTAGTAACACAGCAATTCTTTGACACTCTGATATTAGTACATGTTCTGCAACAGCACAAAGAGGAACAGATTGGAAACAGCCTTAATTATTTCCTTTTAGCTGCAGGAGGGTCTGAAATCACATGAAATGCACAGATGAGAGTGGAGCTTTAAGGATAAAGCATTAAGATTCATTTGTAACATTTTACATGCTATAGAAGGGAGTTCTAGAAAAACAATCAAAGGCTTCTTTAGTATTCCAAGCTCCAGTTCCTTATTGTCCTTCTTCCACTAACCCTCTTTTAATTGTGGAAACTTAGACCTGCATGAGTGATCACAGAACTTTGGCAAGTATAGATGCACCTGTTTTCCATGAATGTTAATTCCTGATATGAACCTCCAAGTGTTGTGATCAAAGAAATGGTTAGCAACTTTGTTATCAGTTTTACCCCTAACTTATATTCTAATCCTATGTGGTTGCTGCTTTGCAATAGAAATTTGTAATGCTGCAATGACAGAATCACCTCATGCTAGTAGTGTTGCCAGTTCTGGGTAAGGGAATTCCTGGAGATTTGGGAGGGCAGAGCTAATAGTGTAGCCAGCTAGTAGTGCTAGTAGTGTTGCTAGTGGTGTTCCCAGCTCTAGGTGGGGACATTTCTGGAGATTTAGGGGGCAGAGCCTGGGGAAGGCAATGTTTGGGCAGGAAAGAGACCTCAGCAGGGTGTAATTCCAATGAGTCCACCTTTCAAAGCAGCCATTTTCTCCAGAGGGACTGATCTCTGTAGCCTGGAGATCAGTTGTAATTCTGGGAAATCTCCAGCCACCATCTGGAGACTGGCAACCCGATATGCTATTAACTGCATTCCCACCTTGAATAAAAAGGCTGTCATTTGGTATATCTAACTCCTTGGTATACCTAAGTTTGCAAGGACTTAACCTTTTTTACTGGAATAGTGCCATCCAGGGCAATTGAATGAAATACTGTTTGCAGCTGAGTATTGTGATGAAAGGCGTAAAGGGTCTCAACCAGCCCCCTACTGTTCCCTCTCTGTTACCATATCAAAGTAATTTAGCTGCTTAATAGTTCAGTCCAATCAGAAGTTGTACCTGGAGAACTGGGAAATGCCTCAGGAAATCCCAAACTCAAGGCAATCCAAAATATTTAACTATATGCCATACTTCCTACCACTGCAGGGCTTCATTAATTGTGAAGACTTAACTTGGAAGAGGCACTCTTGCTGTACCATTCCAGCTTCCAAATCCTTCATCATCTCAACCCTGCAATGGAATTCAGATCTACAGGTGGCAACTACCTATGATATCTGAACTGTGGTTACCACTTTGTGGTAGTGTACCAGGGACCTTTGATAAATGCTGAGATGAAGATCAGAGAAGACAGGGAAGATCATGCCAGGACAGGTGGTTCCAAAGGTATGAGGGTCCCAGGCTATTTAGGGCTTTAATTGGCAGCTGCTATAGGATAGGTGTTAAATGTGCCGACCAGGACACTCCTGTCAGGAATCTGGCAGCTGAGTTCTGGATCACTTGCAGGCACCAGTGTTTCCTCTAAGCTGAGTTAGTGTGAGGTAGCTCACAGCTTTTTTAGCCTCCGGCTCACACATTTTTGTCTTAGCTCAGGAATGATGGCTCCAGAGGAAACCAGTAGCCAAATCGCTCACAACTTTAATGCCAGTAGCTCACAAAGTAGAATTTTTGCTCACAAGACTCCACAGCTTAGAGGCAGCATTCGTTGGGAGCAATGTTCCCTCTAAGCTCCACAGTGTTGTGAGCAGAAATTCTACCTCGTGAGCAAAAAAAGCTAGTAGCATTAAAGTTGTGAGCAAATCTACATTTGACAATTGCATACATTAGTTTTTTTAGAAGATTACTTCCATAACCTAGAAAAATCTCATAATAAATTATTTTGAATTATATTTAAACTATATGTTAAGAATAATTTCAATATTATAAGAAAAAACAGAATCAAGTCAAATTTCAGCCACCCCTTTCCACTGTATTGGTAGACTTGTCCTCCGGAGAACAGGTGTACCTGCCCCAGTCTGCTATATTGGTAGACTTGGCCTTCAAAGAACAGGTTTACTTGCTCCAGTCCACTATATTGATAGATCTGGCCTCGGACCGTTGCCTTGTGCGGAGCCTTAGAAAACATACCAGCACTTGGGTGGGGGGGAACTCTTGCAGTCTACATTGGGTTTTTGAGTGAAATATGACAACCAGCATTACAGATCAAGTATAACAGAGGAGGAACAATCACCGTCAGAACCCTGCCTAACCTAACAGGAAGTTGCTTAAATGTTATCAACCTGCCCAAATTACTTGTTTATTCATGTAGTTATATCCCACTTCTCCCTGTGACTCAAGGCAGTTTACAAATCATACTGAAAAGCATAATAGGGTTGTGCAAAAAATTGTTTTTTGCAGCTCCATTGTAGCCTATATGGACTATTATAGTCAATGGCTCCATAGGCTATAATGGAGAATCGATCTGGGAGTATCTGGGGCTCGATGAGGCTGTTTTTTGAGGTAGAGGCACCAAATTTGCAACATAGCTGCTGGTCCCTCTCAAAAACCTTCCAAGTTTCAAAAAGATTGGACCAGGGCGTTTCCAGTGGAGGGGGAAATGCCTTGTGACCAGAAAGCAGAAATTCTTGAGCAGCCTGCTAAAATGTTGTGTGCCAGCACCCCCTAGCACAGCTCAGAGGGAACTATGCTTGCAGCTTCCAAAGCATCTTCAAAGGTAGCCCTGCACAAAGCATGGGCGATTTCTCCCTAGAGCTGCCTTGCAGCTCAGCGCCGTTTGCCCCAAAACAAACATGTCAATTTCACACCCGAGGCTGCGGGGCTGCATTTGACCCGCGGCTTCTCCTGATTTCCTCCGCAGTTTCATGATCCTCAAAAACCAGGATCACGAAACTGCGAAGGAAATCGGGCGAAGCCTCGAGTCAAAATGCAGCCCCGGAGCTTCGGGTGTGAAACTGACATGTTTGTGTTGGGACAAACGGCAGCTGTGCTGCGAGGCAGCTCTAGTGAGAAATCGCCCCAAGTTACAGTAATCTAGTCTTGAGGTGACTATTGAGTGAATTACCATAGCAAGGTCCTCCCAAGACAGATAAGGAGCCAGTTGGTAGGCCTTCAATAGATGGTAAAATACAGTCTTTGTCACCAAGGGCACATATTTCTCCATGGAGAGCAAAGGATCGAGCCATAGTCTCAAATTCCTGTCTGAGTTGACTGTAGAAAGATGGACCCCGTCAAGGGTTAGTAGAAGTGGCCACCCCAGTGGTCTGGGCTTCCTCAGCTAAATATTTTAGCTTCAGCCAAATCTCACCTAGCCATTCTACCACTGCATCCAGACAGGAGGTTAAGACCAGAATTCCAGCTACCAGTTGTTCCTTAATTAAGAGGTAGAGCTGGGTGTTGTCTGCATATTGATGGCACCCCACTCCAAACCTACTGACAATCTTTGCCAGAGGGCACATATAGATGTTAAATAATATTGGGGAGAGAATTAACTCCTGCAGAACTCCACAGGTTAGGGCCCATGGTGATGACATCTCTCCACCCATGATTACCGTCTGGGACCAACCCTGGATTAATGAGGAGAACCAGATCAAGGCCGTACCACTCACACCTAGGGAAGGACCAAATGGTCTACTGTGATTTGATTTGATTTATTCGATTTATAGCCCTCACTCCCCTGTGTTCAGGTTCAGAGTGGGTGACATTATTGATAAAACATATTAACAATCTAATATTAATAATTCTAAATACAATAAATACCATAAACATAATAAAATACATATAATAAAATACAATCCAACAATACAGTTAAAATATGGTATAAAATCAAGGGTAGCCCTGCATAGAGTGAGTTGCAGTAGTCCAACCTGGAGGTGACCGTTCCATGGATCACTGTGGCTAAGTCAGAGGGACAGGAAGGGAACCAGCTGTTTAACCTGGCACAGGTGGTAAAATGTCAGTTTAACTACATTTGTGACCTGGGCTTCCATTGAAAGGGAGGTATCCAGAATCACTTTCAGGCACTTGATGGCCAGTTCAGGTGTTAGTGGCACACTGTCAAGAGCCAACAGTTGGCATCCCAGTCCAGCATCCCCTAGGCCCAGCCACAGTCTTTGATATATTTAATATCAGCCAGCTCTGTTTTAGCTACCCAACCATGGCCTCCAATCCCTTGTCCAAACCTTCTGAGGCAGTGTTTGGCCAGCTGCTCATCAACAGATACAGTTGGGTGTTGTCAGCATACTGATGACACCGAAGCCCAAAGCTCTGTACCAGCTGGGTGAGGGGGCACATAAAGATGTCCAATAACATTGGGGAGAGGATTGCCCCTTGGGCGACACCACATACCAAAGGGCATCATGGTGAAACCCTTTCCCTTAGCACTACTCTGTGTCAAATTAGTGTGGCACATTCATGAGAAAAACCAGGGAACAACAGAGAACCAAATCACCATTATTTTCTTGCAAGAATTTATACAATACTTTCTTTACAGTATTGAAGGTTTTAATGACATTAGGTTACACCAGGATGTCATAGTGGACTATGTCAGATTAGCACCTGGAAAATTTAGGTTCACATTCTCACTCTGTCATGGAAGTTCACTGGGTAACCTTTGGTCAGTCACACTCCTCCAGTTTACAGATTTATTGTGAGGATAAAATGGAAGAGGGGAGAACCTGTAAATGCTGGGGTGCAAATATCTAAATACATACTGCTGTAAATATATCCCAACCATCATAAATTAAGCAAATTTCCTTGATTGTGAATAAAAAATGAAGGCTATGCACAGAACAGTTTAAATATAATTCAGTACCCATTTGCACAACTGGAGAATATTCTTCAGACGTTATGGCTGAAATAATACAAAGCTGAAAGGGTATTTTAGCAGCTGATAATAGGTGACCTACAGAACTGGGATGGGTATATAATATAGCTTAGACAGAAGCTTAGAAGAGTTATCAATGTGAATACATTCCACTAGTGTCAATTAAATCAAATTTGAAATCTATAAAAGAGGTTCAAAATCACATGATAAAACAACTAGAAACAAATCAAATAAAGCCACATAATTTCCCTGACAGCTGTCAGCAATTGTGTGAATATTGCTCACATCTAGGTGATCATGCATGGTAAAGAGCTTCTATAGTGTTGCTTCAGCATGGAGCTTTTTGGAGGTACTTAACATGGGGACAATAAAGGTGCCACAAAGACAATATAACTTTGCTATCAAGTGGGAAGAAATTCTTTTGCGGTCCAAAAATAGCCACCTTTATATGAAGCAATTACAGTAGGAAGGTTCCACATAAGTAAAATTTCACTGTCAAATCAATATACATTTTGCTACCAAAAACATCATTATTTACTTTTTATTTCATAATAAAATAAAATGAACATAAAATATAACCACAATTAAACCATATCATTATGTATAATAATCCTTATAATATCACTATAATACATCTTATGAAACATGTAGAACATGTAGTTATAAATGGGACAACCTACAACATAATCTCTCTCATGGATCTCTGCCTTGACATGGTGGGGGGGGGGGGCTTGCGTGGTTCGATGAGGCTGTGGGCCCATGGAGGGCCACCCAGGATGGACAGGCCATAGCGGGGAACTCAGACAAAACATGATCCACTGGAGAAGGAAAAGGCAACACACTCCAGTATCTTTGCCAAGAAAATCCCATGGACAGTAACAAAAGGTTAGAAGATATGACGACGGAAGATGAGCCCCTCACGTCGGGAGGTATCCAATATGCTACTGGGGAAGAGCAGAGGGCAAGTACAAGTAACCCCAGAAAGAATGAACCCGCTAGGCCAAAGCCAAAAAGATGCTCAGCTGTGGATGTGTCTTGACGGTGAAAGGAAAGTCTGATGATGCAAAGAACAATACTGCATAGGAACCTGGAATGTAAGATCTATGAATCAAGGTAAGTTGGATGTGGTCAAAAATGAGATGGCAAGACTGAACATCGATATCTTGGGAATCAGTGAACTAAAGTGGATGGGAATGGGTGAATTTAATTCAGAAGATCTACTACTGTGGCCAAGAATCCCATAGAAAAAATGGTGTGGCCTTTATAGTCAACAAGAGAGAACAAAAGGCAGTAATGGGATACAAGCTCAAAAATGACAGAATGATCTCGGTCCGAATCCAAGGCAAACCATACAACATCACAGTAATCGAAGTCTATGCCCCAACCACTGACGCAGAGGAGGGTGAAATGGAACAGTTCTATGAACGCCTACAACACCTCCTAGAACTAACACCAAAAAAAGATGTTCTTATCATCATAGGGGACTGCAATGTTAAAGAAGAAAGTCAAAAGGTAACCAGAATAACGAACAGGTTTGGCCTTGGAGAACAAAATGAAGCTGGGCTAACAGAGTTTTGTGAAGAGAACACGCTGATCACAGCAAACACCCTCTTCCAACAATCTAAGAGGCAACTCTACACATGGATATCACCAGATGGGCAGCACTGAAATCAGATTGATTATGTCATTTGCAGTCAAAGATGAAGAAGCTTGATACAGTCAGTAAAAACAAGACCTGGAGCTGACTGTGGCTCAGATCATGAGCTACTCATTGCAAAATTCAGGCTTAAACTGAAGAAAGTTGTGAAAACCACTAAGCCATTGAGGTTTGACCTAGATCACATCGCTTATGAATATACAGTGGAGGTGAAGAATAGGTTTAAGGGATTCGATTTTATAGACAAAGTGCCTGAAGAACTGTGGACAGAGGTTTGTGATATTTTACAGGAGGCAGAAATCATCACTATCCCAAAGAAAAAGAAATGCAAGAAAGCAAAGTGGCTGTCTGATGAGGTTTCACAAATAGCAGAGGAAAGAAGGAAAGTGAAAGGCAAAGGTGAAAAGGAAAGATTTACCCAACTGAATGCAGATTTCCAGAGAACAGCAAGGAGAGATAAGAAGGCTTTCCTGAATGAACAATACAAAGTAATAGAGGAAAACAATAGAATGGGAAGGACAAGAGATCTCAAGAAAATTGGAGAAATCAAAAGAATGTTCCGTGCAAAGCTGGCCATGATAAAGAATAGAATGGTAGGGACCTAACAGAAGCAGAAGAGATTAGGAAGAGATGGCAAGAATACACAGAAGAACTACACAAGAAGGACCTCAATGTCTTTTTCAACCACGACGGTTTGATCACTGACCT
Organism: Gekko japonicus; assembly: GCF_001447785.1. Lineage (NCBI taxonomy): Eukaryota > Metazoa > Chordata > Lepidosauria > Squamata > Gekkonidae > Gekko > Gekko japonicus. The sequence goes on along the minus strand of NW_015171523.1, from coordinate 763,377 downwards.
TGAGCCAGACATCCTGGAGTGTGAAGTCAAATAGAAAGCATTATTAACAACAAAGTTAGCGAAGGTGATGGTATCCCAGTGAAGCTATTTAAAGTCTTAAAAGGTGATGCTGTTAAAGTGCTGCACTCAATATGCCAGCGAATTTGGAAAACGCAACAGTGGCCACAGGATTGGAAAAGGTCAGTTTACATTCCAATCCCAAAGAAGGGCAATGCCAAGGAATATTCAAGCTATCGCACAATTGCACTCATTTCACACACTAGCAAGGTCACGCTCAAGATCCTACAAGCTAGGCTTCAGCACTATGTGGATAGAGAACTGCCAGAACTACAAGCTGGGTTTCGAAGAGGTAGAGGCAGAGGAACTAGAGATCAAATTGCCAACATTTGCTGGATTATGGAGAAAGCAAGGGAGTAGCAGAAAAACATCTACTTCTGCTTCCTTGACTAAGCTAAAGCCTTTGATTGCATGGATCACAACAAACTATGACAAGTCCTTAAAGAGATGGGAGTACCAGACCACTTCACATGTCTCCTGAGAAACCTGTATAAGGGTCAAGAAGCAACAGTTAGAACTGGATTTGGAACAACTGATTGGTTTAGAATAGGAAAAGGAGTACAACAAAGATGTATATTGTCACCCGGCTTATTTAATTTATACACAGAGTACATCATGCAAAATGCCAGCCTGGATGAATCACATTAAGATTGCTGGGAAAAGAAAAGATTGCCAGGAAAAACATCAACAACCTCAGTTATGCAGACAATACCACTCGAATTGCAGAAAGTGAAGAGGACCTCAAAAGCCTCTTGCTCAGGGTGAAAGAGGAGAGCACAAAAGTTGGCTTGAAACTCAACATAAAAAAAAACTAAGATCATGGCATCCACCCCCATCACTCCTTGGCAAATAGAAGGGGAAGTCGTGGAAGCAGTGATAGACTTCACATTCCTGGGATCCAAGATCACAGCAGACAGTGACTGCAGCCATGATATTAAAAGATGCCTATGGTCAAAGCAATGGTATTCCTAGTAGTAATGTATGGCTGCGAGAGCTGGACCATAAGGAAGGCCGAGCGCTGAAGAATAGATTATGGTGTTAGAGAAGGCTCCTGAGAGTCCGTTGGACTGCAAAGAGATCAAATCAGTCAATCCTAAAAGAAATCAACCCTGACTGTTCCCAGGAAGGCCAGCTACTGAAGTTGAAGCTCAAATACTTTGGCCACCAAATGAGAAGGGAGCACTCACTGGAGAAGACCCTGATGCTGGGAAGGATGGTTAAAAAAGAAGGGGACAGCAAAGCATGAGATGGTTAGACAATGTTATCAATGCAATGGACATGAAATTAAGCAAACTCCTGAGGACGGAAGAAGACAGGAGGGCCTGGCGTGATGTGGTCCATGGGGTTGCAAAGATTCAGACTCGATTGTGCGACTGAACAAAAAAAAACACATAATGCCAATGTCAGTTTGTCACCATGAACTGTTACTGCTACTATGCTAGGCTGCTTTCACAAGAGTATTTTTCACATGAGACTTATTGGATTTAAGGGGAATGGTCAGAAGATACTACATTCATTCTGAGCACAACCTTTTTTTTCCTGAGGTACCCTGTTTTAAACTGGGGGGGGGAATAAACCTGCTTTGCTCTATATCAAAGGACTATTTGAAAAATGGCTGCCAGTGGGTGGGGATCTGTGTAAATATTCTTTTACCACTATGGGGAAAGAGAAGGTCTGCTTTGAAAATAACAGAAGGCAGCTCGCTGCCATGTACCATTCCTCTCCCGTTTAGCCCTAGAAGAAGAAGAGGAGGAGGAGGAAGAGGAGGAGGAGGAGATTGGATTTATACCCCACCCTTCACTACCCAAAGGAGTCTCAGAGTGGCTTACAAACGCCTTTCCCTTCCCCTCCCCACAACAGACACCTTGTGAGGTAGGTGGGGCTGAGAGAGCTCTGACAAAAACTGCTCTTTTTCAAGAACAGCTCTTATCAGAACTACGGCTTGCCCAAGGTCATCCAGCAGGTACAAGTGGAGGAGTGGGGAATCAAACCCGGTTCTCCCAGATTAGAGTCCACGCACCTAACCACTACAACAAAGTGGCTCTTTTTATTTATTTTCTTTTTATTTGCCAAGTTGTGCTGTAGCTCAGTAGAGAAAAGGCAAATTAGGGGAAAACGGAGGTTCAGGGCCATGCAAGCCACTGTGCAATGACTGTTATGCCTGTGCTTTTGCACATGTATGATGGGTGAAAAGAGAATAATGGGGTCAGCAGCAGCACAGGCAATGGCAGGCACTGTTGTACAGACTCCGTTCTTGTGCTATGCGATACTGCTGCTGTGATAGAGGTATATTTCTGCACACCTATGTATAAGCAAGCCTGGTTTTACTGCCATGCAGACACACATTTTTCCCCCCTGATAACCATTGTGAGATTACATTGGGGGATATTACTTAAAACAGGCACATGGACAGTTTTAAAGCAACACATTAAACACTAAATCATGAGGCTGTAGAAATAATGATCAGTCTCTTCAATCATTATTCTGGATAGGTACAAGTCTTCTGACTGAAAGGAAGTCAGAATTCTATTTGTTCTAGCTCTTTGAGAAAAATTTGTATCCGAGTGAATGATCACTCAATGCTGTTTTTTAAGAACTTTGTTAAAAATCATTGTACTTATCCTTGAACAGATTAAATAAACAAGAAAGTGCTACCAACCCCCCCACAACTAGAATATGTAAATGAGATTATAATTTTTAAATGTTATACTTTATCCTACCAAGCCTGCAAAGTGAGCTTTGAGGTGGCGAGACTGATGCAAGGTGAGACTTGTGACATTGGCCATAGTGTATAACCAGGAGTCAGAGGTGAAAAAGTGGTCTAGACATTTAGAGTGAGGTGTGATGTCACCAACTTGCCTACATCACTTCCAGGTTTATTTTTGACGTTCCTCCCCGCTCTTGGTATTTGCCCTCCTAACAAAACTTTTCTGGCTATGGGCATGATATATATGTAGAGCATGATACATTGAGGGGGCAGTGTCCCAAAAGCCCCCCAAACAATGTGGTTGTCCTTCTGTCAAATGTCTTTACAACTGCTTAACCTATCCAGGATTAAAACGTTATTACTTACAGCAAAGGCACTTATTCTGAATTATCCAGCAGGGACAGATTATATTAAATGAACACATTTCTAAATGTGTAATTGTAAAATAAATACTAAGGACAAGATTAATGGATTTATTAACGATGTCTGGAAGCGGTTGCTTTTTAAAAGACCCAAAATAGGAAATCTTTGGCCATTAACGCTTTTACTTCATTTCCAGGGCAAAACGCTGTTCTTTGTTAAAGCACTAACTCTTTACTGAAGGCATATTCAGAGTATGAATCCATCTGGTACTCATGTGCTTCCCAAGCTGCTGGTAGTGCAATTTTAACTCAAGTAGAATGTAGCCCCAACAGATGATATGAGGCCAATACTATTAATATACCAGATTAGAATGTGTCCTAGGCATAGAACATAAACTAGAACTATGTGCAAAGCAAATAATTTTCTAGTGTGCATATTTTGATTAAAATAAAAGTATCCCAAATTTGATTTTTAAAAATATTTCTACTGTTAGTCTAATACAAGCAAAAGAACCTAACAAAAGCAAAACGTTAAATGGGACCCCAAGATAATAACAATTAGGTAGGCTCGGTCTATCAGGGCTTGCCCTGAATTCCACCTCCACAGTCATGAGTGTGTTCAGCCATTGGAAACCAATTGGATGTTCACTCAGACATTAACTAACAAAACAGCTAAATTAAAAAAAAATCAGTTTTCATTATTGTCAGTATTACAACACAACTAGTTACTAAAATAATTATAATTAGTAATCTCTGGAAATCTTCTAATCTTCTAGTTACTAAAATAATTATAATTAGTAATCTCTGGAAATCTTCTAAAATGCCCATTATAACTTCTGCAGCATGTGCTGTCTGATTTTCACAGTTGCACACTGCAGCAGCATGAGGAGAAGAAGTCTATAATCTGGCAAGGAAGAGCTTAAAAGTGAGGGATACATTCCCTGAGAAAGTCATTGCTACCAGTCTCCAAGCCCCAACTGGATATTGGCAAACAAAACCGGATATGGAACAACTAATTGGTTTAGCATAGGAAAAGGAGTACGACAAGGATGTATATTGTCACCTTGCTTATTTAATATATATGCAGAGTACATCATGCGAAATGCTGGCCTGGATGAATCACAAGCGGGAATTAAGATTGCTGGGGAAAAGATCAACAACCTCAGATATGCAGACGATACCACTCTGATGGCAGAAAGTGAAGAGGACCTCAAGAGCCTCTTGCTCAGGGTAAAAGAGGAGAGCGCAAAAGTGGGCTTGAAGCTCAACATCAAAAAAACTAAGATCATGGCATCCGGCCCCATGACTCCTTGGCAAATAGAAGGGGAAGCTGTGGAAGTAGTGACAGACTTCACGTTCCTGGGATCCCAGATCACCGCAGACTGTGACAGCAGTCATGAAATTAAAAGACGCCTGCTCCTTGGGAGGAAAGTGATGGCGAACCTAAACAGCATGATAAAAAGTAGAGACATCACCCTGCCAACAAAAGTCCGCATGGTCAAGGCAATGGTATTCCCAGTAGTCATGTATGGCTGTGAGAGTTGGACTGCAAGGAAGGCCGAGTGCCGACGAATAGATTCTTTTGAACTATGGTGCTGGAGAAGACTCTTGAGAGTCCCTTGGACTGCAAGAAGATCAAATCAGTCAATTCTAAAAGAAATCAACCCTGACTGTTCCCAGGAAGGCCAGATAATGAAACTGAAGCTCAAATACTCTGGCCACCAAATGAGAAGGGAGCACTCACTGGAGAAGACCCTGATGCTGGGAAAGATTGAAGGTCAAAGAAGACGGGGACAGCAAAGGATGAGATGTTTAGACAGTGTCATAGATGCAACGAACATGAAATTGAGCAAACCAGAGGACGGACGGCGTAAGACAGGAAGGCCTGGCGTGATCTGGTCCATGGGGTCGTGAAGAGTCGGACTCGACTGTGTGACTGAACAACAACAAAAATATTTGTGCAATAATCACGATAGATGTTACAAGCAGCTTTTGTAGCAGAACAAATACATAGTCTTTAAATGCTCTTGAGTGAATTGAGTAATAAATGCCATGAACAGCTCTCTTTTCTATAATTTAACCGATGACTTTTAAATAGTATATAAATGTGTGTGTGTGTGTGTATAGGCCCCAGCTCCTGCCAATCTAGCAGTTCGAAAGCAAGAAATTGCAAATCAATAAATAGGCACCGCTTCGTTGGGAAGGTAACAGCATTTCATGCACCTCGGTGTTTAGTCATGCCGGCCACATGACCGCGGAGAAGTTTTTGGACAGTGCTGGCTCTTTGGCTTGGAAATGGAAATGAGCACCGCCTCCTAGAGTCAAATTTGACTGGCTTTCAAGCAAGGGAAACCTTTACCTTTATGTATAAAATAATTTAAATAACAATAATGCATATAGCAATGTAGCATTCAAAGCACTTTTCACAGTAATTCTTTTCAACAAACCTGTTAGGTCTGGAGTATATCTCCAACATAAATAACATGAGAAGTAAAGCTCAAGACTGAGCAATGTTTGCTTGCCTGAGGCCACCTAAAGTGCAATCCTTCCTAAGGAGAAGCACACTTTTCTTAGTGAAATTAACAGGCTTAGAAGGGTGTAAGTGTTTAGGATTGCATTGTGACTACATGACTGAGGCAAAATTTCAGCTGAGGGCTTCCTGGTTAACAGCATAATCTCAGTCACTAGAGCACAGTAGTTTCAACACATCAAGCATTTACAGTTTTATGTCTATTACATTTTACAAAATGTAATGAAATAAAAATAGTTATGGAAAATGCAGTGGGTTTTGGTCTAAATTTGCATAGTTTTGCTAACTAAAAAGCAAACAAGAAAGTACTTTAATATAATAACATTTCCATAGAAAGCTCATAAATGAGTTACAAAGCAGAAATGGAAACTAAAAACCATATTAGGGATTACAGATACCTTATTGGAGAAAATGAAACTAAGCAAATGGTGAAGAAGGATAAGAATGACTTGACATGACTTAGAATCAGTAGCTAAACTGCAGATTTAGCCTGTGAGTTCTGAATTACAACATCTTGTCTCAGTGCAGTTCTTAGCAACAGGCTTGGATCTGCCTTTCTTGCATGTATCATGTCATATACTAAATATCCTCCATGCGTTAGTAGTATACACATTAAAAAATTTAGTGAAATGTATAGAAACAATACAGGACATTTTAGTGAAATGTGCAGAAACAATAAAAAATTGAAATTTCTGATCCAAGTTTATTGTTTTTGTTAAATTATTCCTTCCTGCATAAAAAAGAACAATTATCTACTATAACATTGTTGTTAAAGTAGGCAAAATAATTTATCGTTGCATAATTAACACTCTATTGTTAAGCATGCTTTACTAATTTTGTATAATGGATTCATTTCACTAGGGAATACTTTCTATTGAACAAGAACTCTGGAAGTAATTTTTGACCATGACTATGCAAATTTATTATGTCTCCGTAAACTAAAGAAATACAAAATGACTATGCAATCAACTTTAAAAAGCACACATCTTTCAATCACCACTGATTCTTTACCAACATACTTTCAGAAAATTTCAATCAATCTACAATTTTATGAATCATTGTACAATGCCCCCATATACTGTTGTGCTGAATACATTAAGACAGAAGAAAAGTAGATTCCCTCCAAACACAATGTTGTTTATTATCACACTGCTAGTGACTATCATGATGCAAGGCTACTATCAGGAAGATTGTGTTTGATTGGCAATTGTGTTTGAGTGAATGGTTTTTTCAGAGGGTCCCCATTAATGTGTGCTCCAAATTTCACAGTTGCAAATGCTCAGAAATACCCCTACCACCAAAGAAATGATGCCCATGTAGCACCTAGCTGGTGATGCCACAAATGCAGGTGGCATAGATATGAATGTATACTTCTGAGACAACTCTGTCCCATATATACCACAGAGAGCACTACGGTCGGGGGTCTCAAAATTGATTGACCCTCCCAGGCCCCAAGGATGTCAGGCTTGCTACCACCAGGGCCAGGGCTTTCTCAGTGGCAGCCCCATACAGGTGGAATGAGCTCCCGGAGGAGATCAGGGCCCTGCAAGATCAGGGCCTGCAAGATCTTCCGCCAGGCTTTCAACTAGGGAGCCACCACCACTATAGAGCCCTGGCCCTTGGTTTTGACATCTAGCCCATGCCACAGGAAGATCATAAACAGAATGACTGTTAGACCTCTGTGTATAGTTTTAAAGTAAACCATCTCAAACTAATTAACCATCACCAGCACTTTATGAATCTGTATTAGCTATAAGTGAATTGCTTTTAGATGATTTTATGTTGTTTTAATTGTATTTATGCATTGACTGTGAGCCACCCTGAGCCTGCTTTGCGGGAGGGCAGGGTAGGAATGAGATAAATAAATAAATATATATGTAGGCATTCTTATAACATATGAACCAGAATCGTAGCATATTTGCAAGCATCTACTGCATCTTTAGTGAATGCTACTGGGGGAGACAAAGGAAATTGTTTGGAAAGCTAGTATATTATGCAACCTAATGGTTTGGACAGCTAATGTATAATGAAACCTAAGAGGTGCCTCACAAACTTGTTTTTTAGTATCTTCTGTTAGTATTAGGGCTATTTTTGTGCCGGAATGCACCAGAGCACTGTTCCGGCTGCCTTCCAGGTTGGCCCTGCTCAAAACTCCCAGCAGCCCCCAGTCGGGCCGGGGAGTGGGACACAGCAAGTGCTGGACACCACTGCCACCAGTCAGGGTAAGTTGGGGTTGCGGGGCTTGATGGGGGGAGGGGTGGGCCGCCTGGCTGATGCCGGGTGGTAGTGGTGGCGAGCACTTGATGGGGGTGGGTACGGGGCACCAAGGGAAGGCAGTTTAAACTGCCTCCCCCCTCTAAGGGCAGGATTGCCTGGGCTCCTTGCAGCGGCAGGGGACCCGGGCAAGCCATGGGAAGGCAGTTTAAACTCCCTTCCCTTCCAGGCTTGGGCTCTTTCTTTCTTTCTTTCTTTCTTTCTTTCTTTCTTTCTTTCTTTCTTTCTTTCTTTCTTTCTTTCTTTCTTTCTTTCTTTCTTTCTTTCCTCTGTCTCTCTCTCTCTCCCTCTCCCTCTCTCCCAGTTAAACTTTCCCAGTTAGGATTAGTATGACGGGCACATGCAACAAGCCCCACCCCCTGCTCCCATCAGCCCTGGGCGACAAGGAGCAAGAAGCAGCCCTCCTTCTTTCCTTGTCTTTCTTTCCCTCTTTTCCTCCTTCTTTCCTTCTCTCTCTTTCTGCGCTGTCAGGGGTGTGGCCTAATATGCCAATGAATTTCCGCTGTTGGGTGTGGCCTATTATGCTAAAGAGTTCCTGCTGGGCTTTTTCTACAAAAAAAAGCCATGGTTAGTATAATATGGTAGTTTCCACTGTTGTTTTGGTGGACTGAGTTGCAGTTTCCCGCTGCCAGATTAAAACTGTCCCCCCATCATATAAATTTCCTTGAAGACCACGCTTACAGTTTTAAAAATATGTAAATAAATGGCACTTACTTCCATATCAGAGAGCAGAGGACTGCAACCTTAACTGGTGCAACACTGCAAGGAGAGACTAACATTGCCATCCTAAGCAGAGTCATGTCCTTCTAAATCCACTGAAGCAGTTCTGCTTAGGATGACAGTGTAATAGTTCCTGTCCCCCCCCCCCAGCAGCCCTCCTTTCTCTCCCCTACCTGACCAATGAGAAAGTAGGGCTGAATGAAACATCTATCACATAGCAGAAGTTCCACACCAGATGTACAAGAGAATATGGGCTGGAGCAGGGAGCCAAAATAGACAGAGGAAGGCAGAATTCTACATATAGGTTGGGTTTCACCAGCAAAATCTTTGGCTAGTACTTTTAATTGATCCATCTAACACACTATAATTTCTATTTATTTCCTTTCTGACACATCATTGTGCTTATTCTAGAAAGGGAACAGTTATATAGAATTTATTTTTTTTTCAGAACTTTATACCAAAAATAATGTTAAAGGCTGATTTAAAAGCCCTAGATTTCAATAGAAGACTGAAGTTGCTTCTTATACTAGTAAATGGAGCTTTGTTCTGCCTACCTTTGAGCATAAAATTTTCCTTTACTATACATAAAGCATTAGCTTAGTTACTGTGAGTTGCAGCACTTTATACACTGAAAACTTTGTCAGAAATAATATAACTTCCTACTGTGAGCCTTTGTACTAAAATTTCAAAGTGGGCTTTAAGAAACTTAGAAAGTAAAGGTATAAGCACCACAAAATGGACAACTGAATTGTATAATGAAAGAAAAAAGAATTCTGAAAAGAAGGAATTCCCTCATTTTATTTACTATTTAAATTGTGGTACCTGGCTTCTTTTATGAACACTAAGCCAGTCTCAAACTTAGTATAACAGTTCTGTGAATTCATACATGGTGGTGGAAAGTGCTGAAATTGTAGCCAACTTATAGCAACCCTATTAGGTTTTCAGGTCAAGAGATGTTTAGAGGTGGTTTGCCATTGCCTGCTTCTGTGTAGCAACCCTGAATTTCTTCCATCCAAATACTAACCAGGGCCAAGCCTGCTTAGCTTCCAAGATCTGATGAGATGGGGCTAGCCTGAGACATCTGAAAACAGTTAACAAAAACCATTTGCTGTAATGTTTTCCATGGCCTCACCCACTTTGCTAGCAGAGGAGCTGATGCAAACATCAGCAAGAGGGAGATTTCTGCATACGTGGGGCTTTCCACCTTTAACTCCAAAATGGGACAACCCCCACCAAAACTCGGTAGAAAGAAGACTGGACAGGAATGCTTTTCTGCTGCTGCCTGCCTTGGAATTCTAGGCAGTAATGCCTAGAATAACAGAATGCAGGCTGGCACAAGCCTTCACTTTTTCAGGCTGCTGTTAGGCTGAAGGGAAGCTAGCAGTTTGCCAGTTGCTTGTCTTCATTCTACAGTTTAATGGGTGTAAGGATGATCAGAGAAACCAGAATAAAGGTTGTGTTTTTCCTTCTGCTCCATGAGCCATTAGGACCAGAAGAGTCATCAGTCACCACACCCAGTCAGACAAACTTGGCCCATTTATCTGGCTGCAACAACTGCAGTCTGCCTTGGTACAGGCCTTCATTTCATTTGTCACTGCTTGGGCTCAGGCACATTTTCTTATTGTTAAAAGGTCACCACTCCTCTTCCCTTGGTTGCTTTCCCTAGCACCTGACTTGGAGACTCAGCTGCAGCAAGGTCAATTGCTGCAGGTGAGTGTAAAGCAATAAGGGATCTCTTCCAAAAGGGTAGCTTCCTTTGAACATTGTTGGCCCCAAATGGTGGGGGAAAAGGAAAGAGATCTAGGTGCCAAAAGAGCACTGATTACCTCTGCTTTTGTAAGCACAGAGCAGCATGGTTCTGGAATTATCTTCTGCTTAGGGCTGCCACCTTCTCCACACTCCCTCCTATCAACTATCTTGTCTTATGCCAAGCATAGTGAAACTTACCCCATTCACTGCCTCTTTATTTTGGGGAAACCTGCAGCTGCTTGTTTTTTTCTGGGCACAGGACTGTTAAAACAGCATAATCCTGATGTTTACTAGGTTAAACTGAAGTGACTGGATGTGTAGAAGCTCTCTTGACCACTAGTGCTTGCAAAGGAAGGAGACAATCAGTGGAATACATTTCTTGTAATACTGGTCACTGAAAGGGTGCATGTACTACAAAGGTGGGAAGAGAGGATGATTCTGTGCCTTATACAAGCTGGTCAATTTAATGAAAAGCAAGCAATACAGTCTATTTAATATGGTCATTTAAAGGATGCATTGAATGCAAAGACAGAAATACAGACCAATTTCATGCCCTATACAAGTTGGTCAATTTAATGACCCAAACCAACATGATCCAGAGGGATACTATCTCTTTTCTGGTAAATGAGAAGATTAGCTTTTAAACTGAGCAAAAGAGGCTGCTTGCTCCAACAACCAAGCAGCTACTGTTCAGATGCAAAACTGATTGGCATAGTGCTATGCTCACAATGAAGTCTGCTGGGAACACTTAGTCAAACTGGGAGCTCGCCTCATCTCACATGCAGTCAAGGACATTCAAACCAGATAAGTTTGCTGTGAAGTTCTCAGCATGTCTATTTTAAACATATGTTTAACCTTACTCTAAAACATATGTACTTGTGAAGTTTAAAATAGCTTAAAGAACATGGTGACATATCGTATTTATTTGACATGTTTATATGACAGATGTTCCAAACATGCTGCACAATGTGACAGAAATAGCAGACATGGCATCTTCTAACAGAAGGGGACATCACAGAAGCAGCATGGTAGAGCAGATGATCCCATCTGAAATTGAAAGGTGGTCAAGAGAGCTTCTACATGATATACTGAAAAGTTTCAGAATTTGAATCAAAGACCCAGACCAGGATCATGACAAAAATCCACATGAATAGCCCAGCTGGTATTTGTTGTTGATTCATTTTAGTGCCTCCATTCTGTCATCACCATTTGTTTTTTGTCTGCTTGAAAAAGCATCTGTGAAGATGGTATCATATAGAGATTCACATTCAGATACCCATGGGAGGAGAAACCTTTGTGCTTTTATAGACATTTACAATTTAGTCCTGAAAAGTTAAGACAAACATGCAAGAGCCAGTGATCTACCACAACGTGTATTGGATGCTAACCTGACCAATCATATATTCAGCATGCCAGTAATACACAGATAAGAGACTTTCCCATCTCTCTGAATAAAAATTGGAAAATATTTTAAGTAGGCCGTATTAGGAAACAGAGTGGGCTTAGTGATTCTGAGGCTATGGGCAAAACTAGAGGATGGGTCCCAGAATCACTCAGGCAGCAGGCGGAAGATGATCAGCCCATTCTAGAGCAGTCTTCTCCCATATGATGCCTAAGTCATATGCATCAAGGAGGATCAGCTGCAAGGCAGCTGGGTTGCCCCCCCCCCCCAGTTAGAATAACAAGACAGACAACGGTTTAGAATAAAACAAGGGCCACTTTATTAACTATTTAACAAAACATTGCAGCAATACAACTAAGCAAGCATGGAACAGGCAAGGCAGGCGTCACTCCCTGACCAACCCCCTTGCCCTTGAAGGGCAGGTCACCCAACTCTGATCGTGAGCCATCTCTCTGGCTCGTGACCAGCAGCCCAGCAAACTGGTTGCCCTCTAGAAGCGCCTACCACCGAAGCCTTCCAACCTGCAGGGAGGAGCCTGCCCTAGAAGGTTTCCAGAGGAGGTGATCACCATTCCCCACCCAGGACCCTGGAATCCGAAGGCAGTTCCTGATGTTTCCTAACGGGATATGCCGTAAGGTGCTCACCAGTTTCGTTTTCTTGCTTGCACAAACCTGCCACAGTCAAGGTCAAGCCTCTGCATCCTAATGCCAACCTAATCCCTTGCTGCAAGTCCTGTAAAAATATCCCATTGCCCTTGTCAGACAAATGCACCCTGTCATCCCTATACAGGTCCGGGAACACGACCCATATATCGGGGTGCAGCAAAAACAAACCCAACCCAGCATCCATGGCCTTTCTCAGCTGCCTGTTAGCCTTGTGTCTGGCGTGGTCAATACACCTGGGTTCCCCCAAGTTCCACCACACCTGGTGGGGCAGTATGGCTGACCACACCATCAGCACATTGGGCAACCTTGCTCTTATCTTCGCAAGGTCGGCCTCAGTCTGTAACACAAGGGCCTTGCCCTTCATTAGGCCCAGGTCATTGCCCCCCAAGTATATTACCAGGACGTAAGGAGGAGGCTCCTCTGGGAGAACTGGGTTTGATTCCCCACTCCTCCACTTGCACCTGGCTGGATGACCTTGGGCAAGCTGTAGTTCTGATAAGAGCTGTTCTTGAAAAAGAGCAGTTTTTGTCAAGAGCTCTCTCAGCCCCACCTACCTCACAGGGTGTCTGTTGTGGGGAGGGGAAGGGAAAGGAGCTTGTAAGCCACTCTGAGACACCTTTCAGTAGTGAAGGGCGGGGTATAAATCCAATCTCTTCTTCTCTTCTAATTGAAAGCCTAGTGGAAGAGCTCTGTTTTACAGGCCCTGCAGAACTGTAGAAGGTCCCACAGGGCCCTGATGTCATCCGGGAGCTCATTCCACCAGTGTGGAGCTGCCACTGAGAAGGCCCTAGCCCTGGTCGATGCCATTCTGGCGTCTTTCGGACCAGGAAGAGTCAGACGGTTTTGCGACCCTGACCTCAGTGCTCTCTGGGGAACATGTGGGGAAAGGCGGTCCCTCAGGTAGGCAGGCCCCCAAACATATAGGGCTTTAAAGGTCAAAGTTCTTTATTACGGTCATAGACCAATATAATAGAAGACAAATAAGTACAGATAAGGGAGCAATAAAATTATAAAATATAATGGCATCTAAAATTATAAATAGGAATCTAAAATTTTTAAAATACAGACATGATAAAATCAATATTAGGATCAGAAATTAGATTTAGGCCTATCTGTACTTTATTTCTTTCCTAGTTTGGTATGCCAACCAACCAAATTTGGCAACCATCCTAGTCAGCTTTTGGTTATCCCCTGCCAGCATAATTGACAAAAGTATCCTTCTATTACGACCTGGAAAGGAGTTAACTATAGGCTTGATCAAAACCTCCCTAATATTTTTATATATACCGTAATACAATCAAAAATAACATGTTCCAATGTTTCGTCAGTTCCCATCCCACATATACAACTTTTCCTCAGTGATCTAGTATACCTGGCCTCCATTATGGCTGAGGGTAAGGCGTTGTATCTTAATAGGGTAAAGATTCTTCTATGATTGCAAATATCTAAATATTTGATGTAAGGTCTCAAAGTTATCTTGTTTACTTACATCAAATACAGGGCTCCTAATCCTGCTCACGTCCATCTGTCGTTCAACATCTAGTATTCTTTGTTTTAGAACTGATCTAGCCTGCTCATGTCCCAAAGTCAGAATAAATTGGTTTGAAAAACCATAACAGACCAGTTTATCTTCTATCTTTTTTCACCATAAAGGAACAAAGTTGTCTTGCATCATAGTATGGGAAAGGCTAGTGGGTAAAAAAAATCAGTTTTAACCAATAATGAAAGGCAGCAATCCACAATCTTGCCTCCACCGTGACCAGGCCAGCCTCTAAGTGAATTGCAGCATTTGAAACACTTGTTGGGACTTGAAAAATAGCTCTTTAAAAGTTTGATTGCGTTCTTTCAAGTAAGGTCAAATTTGTCAGGAGGGACAAAGGAGCTCCATATAATAATTGGGGTAAAACTTTTATAGTAAATAACTTAATGGCAGCTTCTAAGTTGCGACCTCCTTTGGACCAAAAGAACTTTTTAATAGCTCCAGCACTTTTCTTCGCAAAACATGGCTGCTGGCTTTAAAGGTCAAAACCAGCACCTTGAAGCAAATCCAGTATGCTATTGGCAGCCTGTGCAATGCCTTCAGCGCAGGCTGGATGTGCTCTCGTATGGAGAGGCCCATCAACAGGCTGGCTGCTGAATTTTGCACCAGCAGCAGCTTCCAGATTTGAGACAAGGGCAGCCCCATGTAGAGAGCATTGCAGTAGTCTAGTCTCAAGGTGACCATAGTGTGGATCACTGTTGCGAGGTCATTGCATTCGAGGAAGGGAACCAACTGCCTGATCAGCCGAAGATGGTAAAAGGCTGCCTTGGCAGTGGCTGCTACCTGGGCCTCCATTGTTAAGGCAGCATTCTTAACAATGCATGGGGTTCAATGGTCACTCTGTGGTAGTGAAGCTTCAAGAAAATGACAGCTAGCTGCAAGGTGATGGGGGCTCCCAGCACACTCTCTTCCCAAAGAAATTCATAAGTCTAGACCACCATCCATCTTAGAAAAAAGAGTTGCATAAGGTAATCCTGGATCCCTTCCACCTCTGTGAAAATTCTATTATCCAGAATTTTAAAATAAATTAAGATAAGTTTCACCTAAATCAAAGCACCGCCTCATTGGCTATAACATGTCTACCTATGGGAAGTATTGTGAATTCTGTTAGTAACAGTATATGAGACTTTTGCACTAGTGAAGAAAATTAAATACAGTGAAGTACTCATTTGCTGGAAACATGTGTGAAGTATAAAATACTCAGAGAAGAACAGGAGAACTGAATAGTGGAACTAGAGTCTGGAAAGGTTTGCTCTTACAAAAAAAAGCATTTAGGAATATAAACACATAACTGATCATTGTCTGATAACCAAAGATATCTAAAGTAATGAATAAATTCCTCCATCCTTGTTGTAGAAGCCACTTAATGTGGACCTATATTTGAAATGGCTTCAGAAAACCTTTTAAACTGTCTTAAAAGCTGACTTTTAGCCATTCTAACATGGAAAAGGGTTTTATTGGAGTCATTTTATCCTATAACATCAGGTCATTATTTCTTAGCTTGCACATATCCCAATAAATCATCCAAGGATGGATAGTGACTGGCAGTGATCCCAGTGTAAGAAAGGTCACCTTTTCCTGCTTCACTTAGGCAAACACTCCACTGAAGTGACAGCAGTTTTGATTGGAAAATAAATAAGGACTAAATCCTACAATCCTAAACTGACATGCCATCATACTGGGTACTGAAAGATCACAGCCCTGGTAACCAAATGTTCAGTTTGTGGAGAGCTTCCAATTCATACCTACCAAAACCTTGGTTCCCAGCTGTTTGACCAATGTCACAAAAAAGCAAAACCAAACAAGTATACATATTTTCTTTTAGTCGGTCTATTCATATTGCTAAATTATCTAGCAAAGAAGCAGAATTAAAAATTGCAAGTTAATTAACTTGCAGTGAACTTGAACTTTATTACAAACTTTTATTTTTAACTATAAATGAACAAAGGGCTACTCATGTCAGGGGTACAGTTTGGACATAAGAGTTGAGTTCACTTTGTATTAGGGTAACAAGTCATCCAATCCTCTGCACTGCAAAGCTAAAACAAGCATTTAAAAGGGTCAATATTGAGAACAACTAATTAAATATTGAGAACAACTCAATTGTTTGGAACAATTGCATAAAACACAAACTGAAAATACATTATCTCAAATATAGAAATATTAGACAAAGGGAATGATCCTACTAACATTAACGTTCTATTTAGTTCAGTGACCAAGAGGCATACACTTAACTCTCACATTGATTTACTTAGTTCAGTTCACAGCAAGACAACTGCACCAGACAACAGCAAGGAGTTCAGTAAGCTAGTTAGGTGTGTGTGGCTAATTTACATGATTAAAATGCTTTCCCAGTTAGGCAGCTGTTGTTGCTATATCCAATTTTGAAAGGCACACAGAAAAAAATGGGGGGTAGAGGTTTTTGAGTTGAAACTTACAACTTATGTGCCTCACTGTGCCTTCACTATCTGCCCATAAACCCAGATAATCTTATCATCATTACTCAAATAGATGCCACTGACTGCAGGCACAAAAAGCAGAAAATGCATTTTATCCAATGTTGTTGCCCACTGATCCAATTTGGATAGTTTTTCCTGTACCTCTTCACTGTTGGGTGATCCCCAACATGAATAATTTCATATTACCTAAAAACATGGCCACTACACTGCTCAGCCCCAATTCCAATTCATTTATCATTTATAAATAAATTAAATAGCACTGATCCCAATACCTACTGCTCAGTTCTTTCCATTCTTTCCATCAACAATTTCATGTATGAGTTCCTTAAAAAGCCCTGGGTGTGTGCCATACGGACCTGAAGACTTATTAGTTTTTCAGTTTGCCTGGTAATTCTAGAATTTCACCTCTCATTACCTCAAATTTAAGCAGTTCTTCAGATATTCTTCCCTAAAACAGAGGCTCTGTCCCACATTCTCCTCAGTAAGGATGTAAAGAATTTATTCAGTTTCTTTGCCGTCTCCCTATTTTCTGTAAACAATCCTTTTGTTCCTTTGTCATCCAAGGGCCCAATTTCCTCTATAGCTGTTTTTTTGCTCTTGATATATTTGAAGAAATGTTCATTGTTTGTCTTAGCTTTTCTAGCAATCCACTCCTCAAATTCTTTTTGCTCGCCTTATTGTCAGCTTACGTTTTGCCAAAACCCGTGCCCTTTTCTCTGCACCTCAGTCAGGCAAGCCTTTCACCTTTTAAAGGAAGCCCTTTTCATTTAATACCTTCCTTGACTTGGGTTGTTCACTCCACAAGGATCCTTTTAGAACTATTGGTGCCTTTCCTGGCTTGAGGTACACATTCTATCTGGGCATCTACTGGTGTAGTCTTAAATACTTTCCAGGCATCCTGGAGGGATGTGACCCTCTTAATTCTCTTTTTTAAATTGCCTCTCACTAGTGTCCTCATTTTTGCAAAGTCCCCCATTTTAAAATCAAACATGATTGTTTTTGGCTTGGCAGGCATCTTTTTTTTTTTTTTTACAGAAAGAAAGAGCACATTTAAAGAGAAATACAGTCCTCCCTAATAGGAGGTCGTCACAGGACCCACCCACCTTGTACTGCAGGCAACCACTGTTGACCAGGCCAGAACTCCCTGAACAGGACCCTGGGCAGCAGGGAGGCACAGCAACTGTACATGGGCCTCCCAACCTCTTATTTGGGCCCCAGAGCTTCAAGCATCAGTTGATGATGTCATCTCCTGAAGCTGGGACAATAAAGTCAACACTGGGAAAGAGCGAGCCTCAGAAGCCATCAGTCCAGCTGACAAGGATGGAGGTGGTCAGCAGATGCCCAACTATGATGGCCCAAACACAGCACAGGAGGAGCCATGGGAAAAGTCAGGCAGGGAGGGTCAGACTGAAGTCATCCAGGGAACTGGCCAGTGAGAGAACAGTGAAGTTGGGTTGCTTAGGATAGGTAGGATTAATCAGGAAACAACCTGAGTCATTAGGTGTGATTAGGATGTGTCTGAAACAGGCCATCATGTGGCTTGCAGAGGGGTGTGCTATGAAGGAGCACCCTAGGTGCTGAGTGGCATCTTTTGAAACTGATGGGAACTTTGCAGCACATTAGGGAAGGCAGATGAAGTCTGGCACCTCTTATCACATAGTGATTATGCAGGTTGTGATAAGCATGTCCAGTGTGAGTAGTGGTTAAGAGAGACACTCTAATCTGGAGAACCAGGTTTGATTCTGCACTCTTCCACATGAAGCCAGCTGGGTGTCCTTGGGTCAGTCACAGCTCTTACAGAACTCTCTCATCCCCCAAAACAAGTCTCGCTCACCACTTTAGTGGTACATAATGCTAAAGGGCTAGAACTTAAGGTGTCAGATAATCTTCAGATCTCCTGGCTATACTACACACTTTGCCATACAACAACAACTATGATGATGATGATTGCCAGCAGAAGTGCTGGCTAAATTTTGAGTCATGGTGGACCTACCCAAAAGGCATCCATAGCAGATGCCTTGTGCAGCCCACCCTCAGAATCATCTGGTTGTTGTTCTTTATAAATAAAAATAGATGCCACTGACTGCTGTATACACACACACACACACACACACACTAATACTGAAGTCGCCCCCTTGCGTGCGGATACCTAAATC
>NW_015171523.1:721461-744513 GCF_001447785.1 Gekko japonicus | reverse complement strand
GCCACAGGGGACGGGAGGGTGGGAGAAGGCTTGGCGGGCCAGCCTCACCGCCACCGCTGCTGGGGAGGAAGGGTGACGCTTGGCGGGCTGGAATACTCCCCCTGGCGAGTATCGCTTCGGAGCCGGGGGGGGGACCAGTGAGGCCTGGCGGCTACAAGCTGCTCGGGCCTCGGTTCAGAGCAGGGGGGGAGGAGGCGGGGGTGGAGGAGACCGAGCCAGGGGGATGGAGGAGACGGAGGAACCGGCAGGATGGGGGGGGAGAGCTTACCTGCTCCTGCTGGTTCCTCCTCTGCCTGCTCAGTTTGGAGCCCCCCCCCCGTAAGTTTCGCGGGTCCTCTTTCTTGTATATATATATATATTAAGCAGTGAGGTAGATCAGCCATTTGCTTAATAATGTCATCATCTGGGGGTCCCAGGGAAAAACTGTTTGGCTGCTTGTTAACTCTGTGTATTAGTTGTATACTGGTTTAAACTTCTTATTGGATCTTCATGATGTTTGTGCCTTTACACCTTTTGTTAGCCACCTTGAGTTTGCAGAGATAAGGCAGGCTACAAATATTTTAAACAGATAGATAGCATTAGTAAATATGTGACTGGAATGAGAATTGTAAAACTACTACTATAGTTGTTCTTCTTTCTCCGATTGTCTGTAGAATCCTATTCAGTTCCATTTTTAAAAAATAAAAAGAACAGTGATTTGTACTTTTTACTGTTTAATAAAATATTTTTCCTAGGTAGACTCTTCAGAAACAATCAGGCAAGAGTTCTCACAAATGCTAAAAGTGTGAGTTAATTCAGTTCAAAATACACTTTAGAATTTACCTGAAAAGACATCATAAAGGAATGCTATGAGAAAGCACTCTTTATCAAAATGAGTGAAGCACCTGAATGCTTTTAATAAGTGTTCATCATAAGTGTTTGTCATTCTTTTAAAGAGGTTTTGTTACCACTGGAATCATTTTCTGGCACGTTCCAACTTGTATATTTCGTATTCAGCCAATCAAGACTCCCCTACATTGTTAATAATGTTAAGAACATAAGAGAACATAAGAGAAGCCAATGTTGGATCAGGCCAATGACCTATCTAGTCCAACACTCTGTTACACACTAGCCAAAAATACCAGGTGCCATCAGTCCATAGGTATGAAAGGAATAGTTTGAATAAATATATCCTAGCCCACTGTATTAAGAACATAAGAGAAGCCAATATTGGATCAGGCCAATGGCCCATCCAGTCCAACACTGTCACACAGTGCTCAAAAATACCAGGTGCTATCAGGAGGTCCAGCAGTGGGACCAGGACACTAGAAGCCCTCCCACTGTCGCTCCCCCCCCGAGCACCAAGAATACAGAGCATCACTTGCCCCAGACTGAGAGTTCCTCTCTATACCTTGTAGCTAATAGCCACTGATGGACTTCTGCTCCATACGCTTATCTAATTCCCTTTTGAAGGCGTCCATTCTTGTAGCCGCCACCACCACCTGTGGCAGTGAATTCCATGTGTTAATCACTCTTTGGGTGAAAAAGTACTTCTTTATCTACCTGCTCTATCCCATGCATAATTTTATAAACCTCAATCCTCTTCTCTCGAGGTATTATTTTGCCTTGAAAACTTTGACAGTTTGATCGGCTTTCCTGATTAGAGAAGGTCCTGGATAAAATATGTATTCTGGTTCTCTGGGCTTAGTTTTGATAACTTTCTTCACAGTCCAACTCTCACAGGTGAGAAGATGGGACATGACAGCTGAAAACATCCACAAAACCTAAGCAGTCAAAAGGAGGTATTCCTAGTATAGTAGTCCAAACCTCAACTATCCTCATACTGGAACCCTTTGAGAACAGTTCTTTCTTCTCAGCATCTGACTCTAGTGTATTTACTGGAGCTTACTCCCAGGAAAGTGCTATTAGGGCATCACTGTTAAATATTTGAAAAGGACATGAGGAAGCCCCCCCCTTGAAGGAATTAAGAAAGGAATCCCCTTTACAGACTTAAAGGTAAAGGTTCCCTTGCTCGAAAGCCAGTCAAGTCCGACTCTAGGGTTGCGGTGCTCATCTCCGTTTCAAAGCCAAAGAGCCAGCGCTGTCCAAAGACGTTTCTGTGGTCATGTGGCCGGCATGACTAAACACCAAGGCACACGGAACACTGTTACCTTCCCACCGAAGTGGTACCTATTTATCTACTTGCAATTTCTTGCTTTCGAACTGCTAGGTTGGCAGGAGCTGGAACTAGAGACAGGAGCTCACTCCGTCATGCAGCAACTCGGGTCTTGAACTGCTGAACTACTGACCTTCCACAGCCTGTAGTTCAGTGTCTTAACCACTTGAGCCACCGCAGCTAGAAGGTAAATTTACTCGAGTTCCAATGCATGAACGTAATTTTCTCTATAAGCATTGGTAAGTTCCGTATGGGATCTTCCACCATAAACATTACAAAAGCTCTGCATTTATATGTGAATCCTTTGTTGGTTAAACCCTTGATTTCTTTATCTTCTCTAAATAAAGGACACCCTTGCCTCATCCCCTTTTGGACTTTAAAATGTTCCGTCACCTCTGTATTAATTACCAATGCTGCTTTTTGTTCCGAGTAGGGCTACATTATTTATTGATTAGATTTATACCCTGCCCTCCCTGCCAGAGAAGGCTCAGGGTGGCTTACATAATGTTTTAAAAAACAATTTAAATCAAACATAAAATCTAAAGTGCTATACATACATTTCCTATGCAGTGGTGGAACAATGATCCGGTATTTCCATATCCAATATTTTCATAACAGGAGTCAGTCAATACAACAGTTGCGATGGAAAAGATTCTAGGGAAGGCTTTGATCTTATATCCAGATGTTAAATGTGGTAAAATGCCTGGTGGAAGACCGCTGTCTTGCAGGCCCTGCGGAATTATAGTAAATTCCGCAGGGCCCTGATACCTTCCAGGAGCTCATACCACCAGAGCTGCCACAGAAAAGGCTCTAGCCCTGGTGAAGGCCAGTCTGGCCTCTTTGGGGCCAAGGATAATTAGAAAGTTTTGTGTCCCAGAGTACAGTGCTTTCTGGGGAACATGTGGGGAAAGGTGGTCCCTCAGGTATGCTGGTCCCTGACCATAAAGGGCTTTATAGATAAGAACCGGCACCTTGAAGTGAATTCAGTATGCTATAGGCAGCCAGTGCAGTGCTTTCAGTGCAGGCTGGATGTGTTCTCGCAGAGAGAGACCCAGCAACAGTCTGGCCACCGCATTCTGCACCAGGTGCAGCCAGTTTGGTGTAGTGGTTAAGTGCGCGAACGCTAATCTGGGAGAACCGGGTTTGATTCCCCACTCCTCCATTTGCACCTGCTGATGTGACCTTGGGTGCGTCACAAGCTCTGGCACAGCTGTCCTTGAAAAAGAGCTGTTTGTGTCAGAGTTCTCTCAGCCCCACCCACCTCACAGGGTGTCTGTTGTGGGGAGGGGAAGGGACAGGAGTTTGTAAGCCGCTCTGAGACTCCAAGTGAAGGGTGGGGTATAAATCCAATCTCTTCTCTTCTTCTTCTTCTTCTTCTGAATTTGGGACAAGGGTAGCCCCATGTAGAGAGCATTACAGCAGTCTAATTTCAAGGTGACCATTGTGTGGATTACCACTGCAAGTCACTGTGTTTGAGGAAGGGAATGAACTGCCTGTTCAGTCCAAGATGGTAAAAGGCTGACTTGGCAGTGGCTGCAACCTGGGCCTCCATCATTAAGGAGGCATCCAAGAGCAATCCCAAACTCCTAACCTCCGGCACTGGCACCAGTGGCACCCCATCGAAGGTTGGGAGTGGGATCCCTACCTCCGGACCGCCGCAACTTAGGCATAGGACCTCTGTCTTTGTCAGATTCAATTTCAGCCAGCTCAGCCTAAGCCATCCAGCCACAACCTGTAACACCAGGTCCAGATCTTCTGGCCCGGAGTCTGACTGGCCATCCAACAACAGATATAGCTGGGTGTCATCAGCGTACTGGTGACAGCCCAGTCCATGGCTCCGAGCAATCCGGGGAAGGGGGTGCATTAGATGTTAAATAACATTGGGGATAGGACTGTCCCTTGAGCAGTGTCCCCTCTAAGCTGAGTTAGTGTGAGCTAACTCACAGTTTTTTAGCCTCTGACTCACACATTTTTGTCTTAGCTCAAGAAGGATGGCTCTAGAGCAAACTAATTTATGCAGTAGCCAAATTGCTCACTCACTCCTTTAATGCTGGTAGCTCACAAAGTAGAATTGTTGCTCACAAGACTCCACAGCTTAGAGGGAGCATTGCCTTTGAGGCACTCCACAAGTCAGTGGGTGCCTTCGGGACAGTTTTTCCCCAAATGCCACCCTTTGTCCCTGACCCTGGAGGAAGGAGGCAAGCCGTTGTAAGGTGAGCTCTTGAACTCCAGCGTCAACGAGGCGGTGGATCAGTAACTGATGGTCAACCGTGTCGAACGCAGCCAACAGGTCTAACAATAGCAGTACCATCATCCCACCTCAGTCCAGATGTCTTTGGATATCATCTATGAGGGCAACCAGTGCTGGCTCCATGCCATGGCCTGGGCGAAAGCCGGACTGGAAGGGATCTAATATGGAAACATCCAGAAAACCACTGCCCTCTCAGTTATCTTGCCCAGATAGGGCAAATTGGAAAGCGGCCAATAGTGTGTCAATTTTGCCAGGTCCAAGGATGGCTTCTTTAGGAGAGGGCAGATCAATGCTTCCTTACGAGAGGTAAGGAGGAGAAGACAGAGGAAGGGGTGATTTTGACCTTTTCTTCCTCTTCATTATTCTATTGGTCCACATGGATCTCTTGACCTCAGGTATCAACTTTCCAGAAGTCAGAAAAGATTTTTTTCCCCTGTGGCTTTTCATTAATATTATGTTTGGGGAGCTATTAAACATATTCTGCAAGGCCAGCAAATGCCCCCCTCTCATTCATCAAGTGCAACATTTCAAAGAAAGCTTTTATTGATTTTACTAGTAGGGTAGCAGTGTTAGTCTATTGTAGCAAAACAAAGGTCCAGTTTTACCTTAAATACTAATATATATTTCACTATGAAAAAATAAACCCCTTAACCTCAGCTTTGCAGAAGGGAAGGAGAAAGAGAGGAGTTGAGTAGAGAAAGGCCTGAAATAATACATCAGGTGAGAGTCTTGAACTGCTTTGGCAGTTTAACAGGTCAGAGGGTCTGGCCTCTCTAAAATATTGAATTCTCTAACATGGTTGCATGATTTAACATAGCATTAGTAATGTTTCTCATTTAGACTAGTGTATTTTAAAATTACTCTAGTTTAAAAATGTAGCACAACATATATACATAAGTAAAAAAGAGAAAAAAAGTAATGAATCATCAAGTCAAAACAGCAAATCAAAACTACTGTATTTACAACCTAGAACTAAGGTGTCAGGTTACAGATAACATTGTATGATCAAAACCAAATCTTTATGCTGAGAAAATGTGAAATGGCCTTAGTTAGGGTTCAATGTGACTAGCACCCCACATGTAAACCGCCCAGAGACCCCCATGGGGGTTAGGGCGGTATATCAAATTGAAGTAATAAATAAATAAACATCCTCTTTCTATTTCAGTTCAGAAAAAAGCCTAAAGTTGCTGATAATATCACCAACACAATCCATCAAATGCTGTCTAGAAAATAAACACTGCTAACAGATATAATTAGACCACTCTGCATATCTCTTGAAATATTTGCAATTTGAGATTGCAGCATTTCATGTGATCTTGCATCAGAATGCCATTTGGTCTGCCTTATTAAAAATCCTCTTGAGCAGCACTGCTTGAGTCTGTTTAAAAGAAAACATACTTAACAAAGTGTTTTTAAGAGCCTGAGTAATTTTCATAATTGTGACAATTGGCAAAATTTGATTTTCCTGTTTCAAGAAAAACAATTATTGGATTATTATCTGCAGTCTAAGCACCAGAGCCTAACCTCCTAATTAGGATGAAAAACACTGTCAGTTGCAAACATATTAAGTCACAATAAGTCAATATTTTTAATAAGGATTAATTTAAGAAACTCTACAAGGTTGTATTGGAAGCTACTCTGGCATGTCTATTGATTAACATTTGGTATTACAACTTCTAAAGGATTTATTATATAAAATAACAATGCAAGTGTACAGTTTCCACTTATTAACAAAATTGCTTATACATGTTATGTTTTCAAAAACTATAAATTAGAACAGAACATCAGAATGAAACAGATACAGTGCAGCAGTTCACTGAAACATTGATTTTCAATAGAATAATACTGTACAAGTTTGTCAATCATGCTTCCTTCTCAAACTATCCTGCATGGGAAACTTACCAGCTTTTACATGCACTCGTAATTATTTCTTTACATGTTGCCATGCACTATAACAAAATCATCAGGTGCATAGACAAGACAGGACTGTATAATTTCACAATTACATCAAATATGTTAATTTACACAGCAAATAGTAAAGCTAGATGACCACAAAGTATGTCTATAGACTATACTAGTAATAGTAGGAGGCCTCATCAGTGTGTTTAATTTCAGAAAACTACAATATACTGTAATGGCACTGCAGGACATTTTGGCTAACAACAACAACAACAACGCCAAACAGGTATCAAATTCAAATATAACTTATTGTTTTTTCAGATGATTTAACCTAAGGTTTGTGTTCCTTTTGATTCTACAGTAGGCAAAAATATTTTTCAGCAGAACTTGAAAAGCTTTTATGCAAATCCAGTTTCAAAAATCATAACTATGGGAGGAAAAAAACCCTTCAAAATAAATCTTTCTGGGAATCTCACAGATATAAATACAACGACCCTATGGATTGATGCTAGGTGGCAGTAGTGTGCAATTTAAGCAAAAATATTCCTCAAAAACAAGTAGCATGCACACTGGAAATCATAATTCAAACAGCACATAGTAGGATCTTTTATTCTGTAATTTGAAACTGTTGAGAACTACATAACTTAAATAGCTGTTCTAAGATTAAATTTCCAGCGTTTGAAATCGTATGCCAGAGGAATAACTGTATTACCAAATATACATTCTGCTAAACACATAAGGCCCGATCCTGCCTTATGTAGGAAACACTCATAGAGGTGAAAAACATTCATTCTTTCTTGCAATGTGGAACATACTTCTTTTGCACAAGGCTAGCAGTATTTATTTAGCATATCAGTTTACTCTCTAGTCCTAATATGTTTTGCATATGTTTTGTCAGGGGAGATCGGCAACACTATTTTACAGATCCCCCTGATGAATCACTGGTGAAACACAGGGATTGTCAAATTGAATAAATTGGGTTATTTTCCCCCATTGCAATTTTTTCTTTGCTTTTTTTCTTGTTCTGGTAATTGGTGCTGCACTTGTGTGTGTGTGTGTGTGTGTGTGTGTCTGAAGGCTCTGAAGATCAACCCAATTCAAAATAGTATTTTAGAAATAAATAAAATTGGGGGTACAGCCAGTACTGCATTTTATTTAAGATAGTTAACCTACAGAGACACTTCTCTCCCCTTTATTTTACTAAAGATGAATTTACTGAATTAGCTATAAAAGCTCCTGATCTCAATAATATATACTAACAAGTATATTTCAGAAGTATTATACCAGAGAAATATAATATTGAATGAATTCATTACTAAGACACTACTGTGCAGACCATGTTTTCAGTTTTCTTCTCGACACCTTGACATATGTTTATTTTTTATCTAGTTCATGAAACTATTTCACATATGTCGCCTTACTGTTAATGTATTCTTTCCTGTTCAAGTTAAAAGGGGTTTTATTTGTAGGTTCTTCTCATACCATCTTTCATAATACCTTTGAATAACTCTGTTAATATGGTTGCTAGAACAACAGGGCAAACAACTGTCCCCAGGCAAATAAACAAATTACAGCCAGTTGTAGGTGGAGCAAAAAGATTAGAACCCAGGTAATACCACCATGATGACCTTTCTGACCAGAGACTGTGCAGTGTTGTCATATCTTCTCTCAAGAAGCTCACACTGTCTGGTCTGAGACATTCTTTACTTCCTGGAGTTTAAAACTTAAAATTCCTTTTTAAAGATATTTGCATGAGTGATTCATAGTAATTTGCCACGTTCTTGGAAGACTAACATTTATATTATGTAGACTCTATTGCCCTGTGTAGTCCAAATAAACCCTGGAGAGAGGGTCATATCCTGATATCATTTTATATTTGGATTCAAGTAGTACCTTAGAGACCAACAAGCTCTTCAGGGTATAAGCTTTTGAGAGTCAAAGCTCCCTTCATCAATCACTTACCTCCATTCCTTCTCATGTCTGACAAAGGGAGCTTTGTCTCCTGAAAGTTTATACTCTGAAAATATTGTTGATCTCTAAGGTGCTATTGGACTCAGATTTAACTGTTTTACTGCAAACTAACTCAGCTACCCACTGAAACTATTTATACTAGGTACCTTTTATAAAAGCGGCCTTTGCTGTTATATATGTGGTTGCAGAAACAAACAAAAATCAGTGTAGTAATCTGGTCTCCAGAATATTTAAGGTAAAGGTTCCCTTGCTCGAAATCCAGTCAAATCCAACTCTAGGGTTGCGGTGCTCATCTCCGTTTCAAAGCCGAAGAGCCAGCGCTGTCCAAAGACATTTCCGTGGTCATGTGGCCGGCATGACTAAACACCAAGGTGTACGGAACGCTGTTACCTTCCCACTGAAGTGGCACCTATTTATCTACTTGCAATTTCTTGCTTTCGAACGGCTAGGTTGGCAGGAGCTGGAACTAGAGACAGGAGCTCACTCTGTCATGCGGCACACTTGGGTCTTGAACTGCTGAACTACCGACCTTCCACAGCCTGCAGTTCAGTGTCTTAACCACTTGAGCCACCGCAGCTCCTCCAGAATATTTAGCTGACCCAAAAACTCAAGTGTTTCTTAGTGTGGTGGGTTAGAATAATCCTAACAATGGATGCATACCAATATCTCTTCACCTGGTGTTTTTAAAGCACTTTGTTCCCTAATTGACTGCTTATTAGATAATTGTGCTATTATTTGCA
Source organism: Gekko japonicus (assembly GCF_001447785.1). NCBI lineage: Eukaryota > Metazoa > Chordata > Lepidosauria > Squamata > Gekkonidae > Gekko > Gekko japonicus. The sequence continues at coordinate 735,497 of NW_015171523.1, read as the reverse complement.
TGAGATAAGTGATTGGCATCAGCTAGCATTAATCACTGTGTGGAGGTTTATTTCTCCCCTTGATCTGAAGCATTTTATAAATTAGTATTTTCTCTTGCTAAGATCTCGATCTCTGGAGCTCTCAGGTAGATAGGATATAAGCCACATGGAGTCCATTTCAACTATCTTTGGATACAATAAACTATTCATTATTCATTCAGGATTTGAGGCATTTGGAATTAAAATGTAAACATGAAATACAGCACTGTGGGTTTTCTTAGCTATGTAGGAAAACAATTGAAAACTGATTGTTTCTCACATGTGCAAAGCTCTTTCATTAGGTCTCAATCCTGTTGCCTGGGTTGTGCAAATCTCTCCATTTACTTTTTTTGTTAAAGTTTTGCAGCACTGGTATTTGCAGACAATACCTTGAAAATGTAAAGACAGAGTAGCCCAAAGGCAAAAGCTGAATGTTGCATAAATGTGCTGGATGTGGTTTCATATCTGATCCTTCAAGTCAGTGCAGTAGATGTTCATTTCAGTTACATGAATGGTTTTGACGTGGCATGAACTCTAAAGTGTAGAATATGTTAGTTTACAAACAACTGCTATTGGTTCAAGTAAATGTAAAATACTGCATGATACAAAAGCCATTGTTCTGGCTGACATATTTACCTTTTGAAAATCTTAATTCTACCTGCAACAATCATATTTACATGAAATGGACCAAACATTTTAGTGGGATGCTTACTAGAAGTATTGGATCTAGAATCTAGATCTTAAAGAAACTCATAGCAATGTGATAACTGAAGAATAAAATAATGAATGACTGGTGTCTTTCTATTATTCGCAATAAATATTTGTATGTTACCTAATAACTTCTCATGCTATTCTCATCTCTAAAGTTTTAGGTATCATCTGCAGTCAGTATGAACAAAAGAAAACAAATACAGACAAGAAAGGCTGATAAATTTAATCCAGTTCTACTTTTAACATTTCCCCAAGAAGCTAATAGTTTAACAACTGATCCACTTGTGACCTCCCCCCAACAATACCTCATCTAATTTATCTCATTTCATTCACTCCAAAGGTTCAGCATCAGTTTCTGTGAGCAGTGGTTCAGAAATCCCTGTTCATGGATTCCCTGTTCATGTTCCTCATTTTCCCTCCATTGTTTTCTGAACTAGTTTTTTCCCATACTTTTTCTCCTCATTGCAGAATGAATTTGCAAAATAGTCTCTTGCTTGGAATCTGAACAATTTTCTGTCTTGTGGATTGCCGCCCAAACCCACCCAGAAAGGGTAGGTTTGGGTGGTGCACATTTTTTGTAACATTTGCAGGCCAGCATTTCAAATTTCAGTGCTGGAGAGTGCCTGCATTGAAACAAATGGTCAATCCTATTGGGAGGCCCAACACCAGCAGCCAGTCACTGCTTTCCTTACCATTCCTTCATTCACACTCAAGAGCAAATTCCAGCACGTCTCTGGGTGCCATTTTCAAATACATTTTGCAGTGCATGCAGCTAGCTTAAAAGCATGCAGTCAAAGGAAACAAGCTGTTGTGAGCTGTGTACCTGATACAAGTCAGGTAAAAGAATTCAAAAAATTGTGGGGGAGCCAATGAAAGAGAATGCTCAAATGTATGAAAAGAGGCAACCAATAAGGGGTGAGACATGTACACCAGATACAATTCTCAGGTTTGGTGTGGTGGGTGAGGAATATATTCATAAGGGGATTTTTCAACCCACTTGAGGCTGATAAAGCACTGCAACACTTCAGTGCATTCGCAACCCCCCTCCCAGCAGAAAACCTATCCAACATGTAAATGTGAACAGATACAACACTGATGAGGGGGGGGGAACCAAAGAAAACATGTAAATGTCTAATGACCACACCAGTAGTGTGATCACTGGAACCACCACAACAACAACGAAAACCCAAGAGGCTGCAGTCTGGAAAACACCTAATTCTCTCTATTTGACCCTCTAGATAGTCAACACTTTCTGAATAAAGTTCTTGTCTATTGTAGTATCAAGCCTCGGAGTGAGGTCATGAGGCAATTTCTGCACCACTCTGTTACATTTCATTTCTCAGGTGCCAAAATTCTCCTTCTTCCTGCTCTTCAGTCCAGCTGCCTGGAGTTTTAAAGAAGGCTACTACAAAACACTGCCTGACATAATCACACACATACAAAGTCAAGCTTTTTTCTGCATCAGTAAGGATGCAAATTTCTGGCACTGTATAAGGCAAGTATAACCATAGGTTGGTACTTTGGCAGCACCAAGGAGTGTGTGATCTACATCTCTGTGAGTATCCATGATCACAGAACAGCAAAAGCACCAGGCAGAGTTTCATAGCAGTCTTTCTCAAGCTATGAGAATTTCAACAAAATGCGGTGGGGGTTACAACTAAAAGTATGTATCCAATTGAAACAGTGGAAATGGCCTATTGGATTGATTTCATAGTATATTTAGGTTTATTTCCAATATCTAAGTACAATCCACATTTTTTAAAAAAAATGACATGAGACTCTACTGCAGATCAGATTTCATTTTTCATTGATTTACAAGGAAATGTACTTCCCTAACTGGGAAACCAGACCTTCCTTCAAAATGACATCAGCTCTGACTCTGTCCACCTTAACAAGAGAAGTTCTGGCCACCAGACTGAGTAATTTGGCAGCCACTCACCCAGCTGCTATTTTATTGCAGAGGTACAGGGCAAGCTGTCACTTCACTAGGGCAATTATTGGATCAGAAGTTCCCCTCTTACTTTACTAGTTTGAAATATCACTTCTGACAAAGAAGGTACCCTGTACACAATAAAACACCCCCAAAATCATTTTAACAACACTAACCTGTTGCCCTGCAAGGTGCTCCTTTTGGACTTATGAGCTCCATAATAACTGGACTGTGCAGTAAATGTGCAAAAGGGAATGGACTGTGTGGTGACCCTGAACTGATGCCAACTGCCTGGACTGTGAACACATGCCCAGATGAGGGAAACTGCCTCCTAAGATGATGTGCCAGACCAAGGATGGCTCCATGAGTCACTTGCCACCTCACCTGCAGTGCAGCAGAGATGAGCCAAGTACCCTGGCCACAGACTGCGCACAGAAGCCAGTACAAGCATGCTGTAGAGGGACACCATGCCGTGTGAGAAGACCTGAACATCTGTGCAGAGACTCCATGGACAGAAACCTCTGCTAGCACGCAGGCACACACACCACTTCTCCAGATGCTGCCCAGGATGACAAAAGATCTGTTTGCATAAAGGGATTAGCCACTGACTCATCGTACCTGCCAAGCCCCTCAGCTAAAGCAATCATCAGCATTAACGCCTCTGACTGCTGCTGCTACTGTTCTCTAAAGGTGCCATTGTCTGTAGTAATGAATTCAATATTGCCCAACCATTAAGCCCCGCCATCCTCATGCAACTAGTTTTTGCCAAGCAACTTCCTGGGGACTGAGGACATGACAGGGGAAGTGGCCAGTGTAGCCCACCCCCAAGTCCACATAGTGTATAAAAGGAGCAGGACCAGCCATGCTCTCTCTTTTTTCGCCTCTACCTCTAGACCCACCCTATCTCCATGACTCTTGGTTTTAGTGCTGCCAGAGTCTACCACGTGTTCTGCAGGCTCAGAATACGACCCTTATTTCCCTTATAGTCTCCCTCATTTTTCTGTGGAACACTTCATGTCTTCAGGACAGGTACGTATCACCCACCAACGATTTGCCTGCTAATGCGAATGTTGCTATCCCTTTCTATCTGTGTTTCCTAAGCCTAAATAACTGTGTGTGTGATTGTGAATTTATTTGTATGCTTGAAATATATTTCCCAGTAAAGAAACCATTTCTTTGAGACTTGGCTTCTGTGTTTATTTTTGGGTTACTGGAAAAGGCGGGACTTCTGTATATATAGGCTATGCTCCTTAGATGCCAATTGCACATTAATAATCATAAGTCTCCATCTTTATTATCAAAAGCAATTTAGCTAACAAACTAATAATTCCCATTTCATTTGTAATATGTTCCAACCATTAATATTAACTCAAAGTCCTAGAAGAACACTCCTAAAGTACTTGTGATGTTCTTCATATACAGCTAGGGTTGTTTCACAGTATTATTGGGCCTGTATCACATGTATTTTTAATGATCATTTACACCTTTATGATTATAATCCATGGAAATAGAATTGCATTCAAGAATCTGGGAGTCAAAAGTGAAATATTGCAATATTTCAATACTCATTCCTTAAAATGAGTAAGATTTTTAATATTAAACAGAACTAATTGTAAAGAAGAGTGGTAAAATGAAGAATGGTAGTGAGTAAGAGTGCAGCTTTGCATTATTATTCCTTTACCCATCCTGAATTCAAATGAAAAGGATTCCAGGGAAGGTTGCAGTCCCAGCTATCTCATTGATCAAATGCCATGAGTCTTTGTAGCATACAATACTGAATTGCTTTTCCCTGAGGGAAACTGTGTCTCCAGGTGTGCTAATAATAAAATTAATAGCTTTGAGAAACTGCTTGCTGCTGCAGCACCAGTGGAGGAATGAGCTGATCGATTCCAGTGTTTAACTGTCCTAATTCCATAGTGTATATACCTCCTCAGCCAACAGTGAGTTGCATGCAGTCTCACAGCTAATCAATACATCCTTGATTTCAAACAAAGAAGCAGGTTTGGGATTAGAAGTCTTTCTGAATTAAAAAGATGTACAGTAAAACTGTCAAAAGTATGCTGCTAACATCTTCACATGGGAACTAGAAACTTAGACACAATGATTTGAAGGACAGCAGATGATGTTGTGTTTAATGCACAATAATTTGAAAACCATATTAATGAAACAATTGCTAGCTGATCTACTGCAATTTACAGCATTAGAGTTGTAAATCAATTAGAGTGCACTGGATTCAGTCCAAAACACTAGAAACATAAGGTATTTTTCTACTGCACACTGTGAAAAAACAGGGCTCTGTGAGGCTTCTACCAACTATACGGCTTCATGCACTTGTTAGCCGAATTGCTTTATTTACAGCAATTGGCAATTTATAAATGGGTTCTTGTCAATTTATATCAAGGTCCTGATCCCACCAAGGGTTACCAGCAATGTTCCCTCTAAGCTGTGGAGTCTTGTGAGCAAAATTTCTACTTTGTGAGCTGCTGGCATTAAAGTTGTGAGCGAATGATTTGGCTACCGCATAAATTAGCTTGCTCTGGAGTCATCCTCCCTGAGCTAAGACAAAAATCTGTAAGATGGAGGCTAAAATTCTGTGAGCTAGCTCACACTAACTCAGCTTAAAGAGAACACTGGTTACCAGTAAAGGTTTACGAGGCTGTTGTAGTTAAAATAGATGTATTTTACTAGAAATATATCTCATTAAAAAAATACTGATGCACTCACACATTCAATCAAGTTCCTAAGAATCACAGTAGGAAATAAGCACAGTTGCATTAGCAGGTAGGGGTGATCAAGACGATACTTATCTGTCCTGCAGCTTGGTTGTTCCAAGGAAGAATGGATGGGAAGAAATGGAAAACAAAGGGAGTCCACACTACCAGAACCAGCCAGAACGTGTGGGTCTCTTGACTGCAGATCAAGAGATCAATAGTAGAGGCAAGGGTTGGGGATAGCAAGTGGGACTTAAGAGGGGTAAAAGCAGACAGGGGTTGTTGCGGGGGGAGATGCTATCTAGCCAGGTAAGAGGGGCCAGGTGACTGGTTCTCTCCTTTTATAGTGGGTTCAAGAGATGGGCGGTAACTGTGCCAACTTCTTGACCCACCTACCCTTTAGTCCGTCCCAAAAACAATCCTATTGGTTGCAGGTAGGGAGGGGAGGTTACCTAGGAGGGATGGGCAATATTGTAACTTAAAACCTTACTCAAAGTATGGCATCTGGACAGGTGTGAAATCCAGGCATTAGGATGCTTCATTGTAGTGCTGATGGAGTTGGCCAGTTCCATTGATAACCAAATGTCCATCTGGCAGGAAATGCCACCTCAGAAACAAAGCAGTTGATGGGTGATACGTGACCACAAGCAGCTTTGCTGTTTCTTCCCAAAGTTGTTGTTTCATTGCTCACAATAATGGAGATTTGTGCTTCTTCATCAGGCTGAGCAACTGTGTTGCTGAAACCTTATTTACATGTAAGGTATGTGCAGGCACCCTCTATGTGTGTCATCACAACAGGTGACCTAAAGTGTTCTCTGAGCCTATGTGTATATGCACAGTCCATTGTGTAGCAATAAGCAGTCCATAAAACAAATATCAAGCTTGTTCCCTAACACACTAACATTATTGTAATCAAGTAGAGGGACAAAGCAGAAGATGGCTCACACCCACTAATCACATTAGCGAAACATTAATTGTAATCAGGAAAATAAGTGCATTTCAATATAGAGTGAAGGACTGGTAAGGAAAAGATTAGTCAGAGTATTCGAAAAGAATACACCTCTTATTTTATAGTGTGTGTGTGTGTGGGGGGGGAGTTCCAGCAAACAGTTTTTTGCACTGCAATCAGTCACACTGACCATATCAAGCAGTAGCTCTGGACCCTAAGGAAAGAGCCTAGTTAGTTCACTAAACAAGCTGTTTATGGCCGTGAAAGCAGATACCTATGCATGTGATAGTATGCTTTAATAAATTTATTACACTGAAAAAAACCTGTATTTTGCCTAGTTCTGAATTTTTGGGGATAGAAATGTTTCCTACACATATTGCACCAATATTCCTCTTTCTGCAATCCTTTTTGGTGCCACTGTTTTCACTGGCTCCTGCTTCTCTCTACATAAGTCATATGGGCCATTACACCAAATCAGAGATCACCAGAGATCATGCTATGTATTAAAATCAAATCTGGCCATGCTATGATGCTACAGAAGACAAAATAAATTAATAAGCCAACATTTCTGCATGTAGTGACAAGAAATATATAAGAGAGGCATACTTTGGCACTGTTTGTTTGTTCTTTATTACTATAATTTGACCAATCATGTACACAATTATACAGTTAAGAATTTGAAGTTTACATCTTTGGTGCTGGTTTAAATACATAGTCAAGATGACCAAACAGTGGCAAGGTTTTCAACTGAGCTCTGCTCTGGTAGGAGCTAAGAGGCAAAGGTGAATTTAGGACAAAAACACACTGTTGCTCATAGTAGCTCTTTGGCTGTTTTGACAATTATTAGCAACTGAGCATAAATTTTAAAAAATATGCTTTAGCTATAATTCCTTCCTTTCTTCAGTATGTCTGTCAAGGAGATAAAATGTGAGACATGCATGAGGAAATGTATCCATGGGAACTGATTCAGACAATACAAAGCAGAGAAGTCAGAAAAAAATGTTATTTCTGCACTCACTAGTTCTGCAATGCCCAATTTTGTTCCACTGCATCAAGAACTGCAATTCATGGCATTAATATCAGGGATTGGTTTGCCTCTGCCCCCCTTGGAGACAAGGAAGGAATGAGGCAGCCACATACGAAGCAGCCAATAAGGATGTATGCAGGGCTATTTTTGGACAGGAACGCACAGGAATGGAGTTCCGACTGGCTCCCAAGTTGGCCACACCCAGCAGGAACTCATTAACATAACAGGCCACACCCAACAGCAGGAACTCATTAGGATTGGCTACACTGGGGTGTCTGGCCTAACATGCAAAGGGTTCCTGCTACAAAAAAAGCCCTGGGTTTTGACAAAAAGGTAAACAAAATAAGAAGCAAAAGGTGGGTGTGGCTGGATGACCACACTTCTGGCAACATGGGGGGTGGCCTAATATGTTAATATGATGTGCTATCATGGGTGTGGCCTAACATGCTAATGAGTTTCTGCTGTTGGGTGTGGCCTATTATGCTAATGAGTTCCTGCTGGGCTTTTTCTACAAAAAAAGCCCTGGATGTATGTTTTTGTCACTTATATTGTGGCCATGTCTCCTCTATGCAAGCTTTTCTGCTGGCTGCTGATCCACTCACTTTCCCTTTAACATCACAGGATAGCCAGTCCCCTTTAGAACCAAACAAGAATGTGGTTCCCCCCCCCCCCTGATTGGCTATTCAGGAGGCATTTTGCCTACTTTGTGATTTTTGGTAGAGGTGGTTAAATAGGCCTGGTATTTGGGCTGTTCAGGACATAAGTAATTTGGTAGGGATAGGGTGGGCTGATCATGATAGGAAGAGATGCTTGGCAAACACCCTAAGGCATCACCCATGATGGAGGACTTGTATGAAAAAGTGCTTCATTGGCCATGTGGTGGGGAGCAGCTGGGAAGCAGAGTCCTTGGTGCTGAGCAACATCTTTCAGAACCTGGTAATGGCTGTGTGATCCATCAGAAAAAGGTGTGATCATTAACTCTTGGCTGTTCCCTTAAACCTTAGACTATTTTCCTACTGGTTTTAGTACCTTAATAGTATTGAAATATTAATGATCCAGGTTGCACTGTAGAATGGAAGTTTGTTAAAGCCCTACAGACGATTGCGTCTTTGGGGCAGTGGGATGGATGGATAGATGGATACAGATATATATTGATATAGATATATATAGTATTATTTTTATAGCTTACATTGTTTACAATTGAAATTTACAAACTCTTGGACCTTTGGACCTTTGCAAGCCTTTGGATCTTTGGAATTTGGGTTTTTAGCAATAATGATTCTATTATTTAATACCTGTTTTGTATAGACTGTTTCCTTTCTACCTGCCTTACTACCATTTTATGGGCTCGGCTTCTGTCCCAGGTTGCACCATGGGCAAAAAAGACAATATCCATTTGGTGACCAAAAGGACTCTTCAATGAAATAAAGCAAACAAAGTGAAGTTTATTACTTCTTTCCTGACTTCCAACGATCTGATACCTTAAACCATGATCAGGATTGCCCTAAACCATCTCCAGATTTAAGCCATGTATCTCTCTTCAATCCAGCTAATCATGATATTGCTAATCCTGAGACTTGCTCACCTGATTTACAACAGATATTAGTGTCACAGATTTTTCTGATTGCTGAATCCCTGAAGACCAAAAGCAAATTAGAACTAGTTATTAATAAATCTTGTTTATGTAGCACTAATCAGGTTAAATATTGTAGTATAGGGACTAACACAAAACAGTCAACTGGGATGCAAGAGTTTACTGCTCTAGAGGATTGCCCAAAGCATTTTTTACTTGGGTCCCATTAGTTGCATCAAAAACAACACTGCTCGTGAGTTATATCCCAAAATGGAGCCCTGCTGTAAGGCAGGAGATTATAGCCAAGCTATTACCTGACCCTGACTCAAATGTGACTCTCACAGTGGCAAAATTTCTGTATATGGCATTTAATGGTATTACTTTTTAATGTAAATATTTTTACTCATAATTTTTCACCTTTGTGTTTCTTCTTGTTTGCCTTTATATTACTGTATTTCTCCCCTCGTCTTTGTTTTGCTTATGACCATTGGTCTATGAGCACTAAAAAAAGAATGGAATGGAATAGGTTGGATGGTGGATGGGAAGAAGAGAAGAAAGCACGAAAATGGGAGAGGCGATGGAGGACTTCCAGAGAAGGGAAGGAAGGAACAACAGGGGGAGGGGGATACACTGGAAAATGACAAGCCCCATTCAAGTCCTTGCAAGTCCTCCACTTACACATATTATAGCCTAGGAATTACATTTTTCACATTCGTTCTTCACTTCCATTATTCCCTTAGCTGCTCTCACTTCTCCTTCATTTGTTGTCTGCCCCACTGTTGAAATGTGGATTGTAATTTTCTGTGGGGAATGGAAACTCTGTAATGTACAAATATTCAAAGTTCTGTATAGATGTATGTTTGAAATCAACATAAGCTACCCATAATTTAGGTGTTAGCCAAAAAAAGGGGGGGGGGACATTAGGATAGGCACTAATAACAATCATACCCAACAGTCTTTTTCTCCTAGAGGCACTTCTGCAGGTAAAGTAAGTGGGCATTCATGGAATCAATCTTTTCTATCTATCTGCATTTACTGCAGTCCCCAGCACCTTTTGAAATGGTATTTCTGAGTGCTGGCAAAGGCTACAGCTGCAAATTAGAATCTCACATGCATAAGCAAAACTGCCTCCTCCATTTGTAAAAGGTAATAGTGTTTCCAGCCTAACCCATTTCATATTTTGATTTCTGAATGAGAATATCAGTTGTAACATCAGTATAAGTGGTGACATATCAGGTGGGTAAAAAGTATATCAAGAGATAAATATTGATATGTACAGATTGGATATATAACCATTTACTATTTCATTATCCATGCTCTTACCATTCAGGTTAGGTTACAGTAATGCATTCTACCTGTCTTTGAAGACTGTTCAGATACTATAGACTCTTGAATGGTGTAAGTTATAGAAAATATAACCTGCCAGTACTAAAAGAACTATAATGGCTACCAATTTGTTTTTGTCTAAGTTCAAATATTGATTCCTCTTTTAAAGCCCTGAAAGTTTGGGACTAATTTATATCAAGGACTGCCTATAAGACTATCAAAATCTAGAGTATGGTGGGCAGCTAATGGAGGCCAGGCTTTGTATGTGGTGGTCTTTTGATTTTAGAATGCCCTTCTAACAGAAAAATCACCTGGCACTTAAATTTTAAATAAATGTTTTTACTTTCTCAGTTGTTTAATTGATGCATTCCTCATAATCTTAGGCTTTAGCTGATTATGAGGAACCTCTGTATCTCCCCAACTGTCTGGCAGATTTTTCCCGCCAAATCACCAGTTCTCCTCTCTCTGGCTGAGTTGCCCTACAGTAGTGTGTATATATTCTTTGTCATAAAAGACTTGACTGTCACATCCTATGATTAGATGTTTAGTTCAGGCTTTTTCTCAGCTCAGGAACTCTACTGAAAATACAGGAGCTGTCCAGGTTTTAAACTCTTGAGAAATGGCACTTCAAGCAAATTAACTTTCAAAAACAAAATAGAGATTTTATTAAACAGGCAGGGGATATATGTATAAATGGAATAGTCAAGGTTCTGAGATTCCTGAGGTAAAAAACTTTCTAATATTTACAGAGCTGAATTCTTAGAACATTCAAGAGAGTGTATTTGTAGTTCTGTTTTAAGGCTTTCTATTTCTTTCTTTGAGAAGTATTTTTAGTATATTTCAGTACAACACAGTTCTTATTGATGTTACTAGATTTCGTCCTTCAGATATTACAGGTTTTCCATTAGATAATATAGCTTTTCATTAAATCATGTGTTTTCTAAGCTATTCTCCTTTATCACAGACCAGGGTTCTCTCCCCAACCCCTTTCACTGACAGGAAGTTATTCTCCTTGTCCCTAAGAAGCAATCACTCCTTTTACTATTTGGCTTGTCAGGGAGTTCTCTCTAACTCCCCAGACCTTCTGCCAAATCCTTCTCCAGTATCCTTGTTTGTATAAGGTTGTTCTGTTGCTTTGCTTACTGAGAATCTATGTTCTCCCTCAGAGCAGTGTTAATATATTTACACAATGGGATTTTTCTTCTTTTTTTTAGTAAAAGTACTTTTCTGACTATTGCCTGTCTCTTCCCTCAGAAACCAAACCCGCTGGCTACTAATCCAAACGATAGAAAGACCAAACAGCATAAGACCAATTTGTGAAAGACCTAAAGGTAAAAGACCCCTTTTCCCTCCAGATCAGCTGTTTTATTTTCTCTCAGCTGATGCTGGCCAATCAGAAAGTGAGCAGAGCAGCCAATCACCTTAGCTCTTCTCTCCAGGGAAGATTAACTCCTAACCTCCTTGACTCTGGCTGTGGCCACACGGTCATTTTGATTGGGTTTCACCACTGTTCCCTCTTGCATTTAAAATTGCTGATCAGACTCCCACACCAAAGTGGGCTCACTCACGCAATCCTCCCAGTTTCCTAGCGAGTTTTCCTACACCTAGAAAATCAAGTACTTTTTGAATATTTGTGCTTCAATCAATCAATCAATCAATTTATTGTAACAGTCAATAACCAGCAGTACAGTTTGATTAAAAAATTAAATATGATAAAAGATAAAATTAACAGTAACTATAAAATCATACTGCCCTATAGGAGCACAAAATTTAGACACCTGATGAGTAGACTGGTGATTTCTATCTGACAAAAGATAATCAAGCATAATTTTATTTGATCTTCCAGGAAAAATTTTCAACAGAGGAGTAATACTTTCCGATTGAATCTTTGCATAATTAGGACAATTTTTAAAAAGTCTATAGAATCAATTTTACCCAAGGAGCAAGAACAGAGCCTTAAGGAGTAAGGGATTGCTTTAAACCTCCCCTCCAACACTGCCGAGGGCAAAGTCGAACTTCTGGCCAATCTGAATACCCTTCTGATGTTATTAGACTCCAGAAAGTATATATAAGCAGCTGCGGCTGCAATGTATCTATTTTTTCTGAGGAAATGAATGCTGGAGGTCTTTCAATATCTGTCACTCTTTGCTTGATGAGTGATTTTGCCCAAGATCCAAAAGGGTTTGGGGAGATAAGCCTAATGGTTTAATAGATTTCAAGACCTCCTTTTGCCAATTGGAATAGAATTGGTCATGCAACATTAAAGAGAACAGGCCATGTGAGTTTGTATTTCCTACCAGCCATTTGAAGATTGAAAGGATGCATATTCTAGCCTCAACCTTTAACATTCCTGTCTCAAGTCTCCCAAGAATTCGACATACATTTGGGTACCTGCAGTATAGCTCTCAAGAATCTGGACTTCACTCTTTCAAGTGAAGAGAAAGAAGAGGATGGTGGTCCAAGGAATGTTCCATATAATATCAGAGTGAATGACTTAGCTTTAAATAATTTAAGGGCGGCTGGTATATAATGGCCCCCTTGAGATCAGCCATTGGCACTTACCGTGAAGGGTCCTTCTCCTGAGGTCAGGAGGACATCTCCATGGGTTATTCCCTCCATGGGTTATTCCCACCGGTTTTCCCCAAAAACCAGAATCTTAGCTTTATTATAACTGATAGTAAGTTGTTCATTATCGCAGTAAAGGAAGAATATTTTTAAGGCTCGTTTCAATCCTATAGGAGTTTTGGAAAGAAATACGGCATCATCTGTATATAGTAACATATGAATGTGCTGATAAGCTAATTTGGGAGGGTGGAGGTTTAATCATTCATAAAATTTGTGAGGTTGTTGATATAGAATATAAACAGGAAAGGGGCTAAGAGGCAGCCCTACCTAACACCCTTATAAGTTTGGATGGGATCTGTCAGGTGCCCGTTTCAACTGCATCTTACTCTAAGGGTAGTTTGCTCATAACAGGCCCTAATGAGAAACAGTAAACGTCTGTCAATAGAAGAGGCAAAATAGATTTTGCCGTAATCTATTTCTGGAGACTGTGTCGAAAGCTGCTTTTAAATCTATGAATGCTGCGTAAAGTGATGCTGGGCCCCTGGTGTTGTATTTCTCCAAAAGATGTTGCAACGTTAAGCAATGGTGTAATGCTGACCTCCCCGTTCCAAAACCTGCCTGTTCTTCTATGATGATGCCTCCTGTTCTAGCCAAGCTAAGAATTTTTCCAGTAAATGTTTTGTATAAAGCTTACTTACTTAATAGATTAATTGATCTATAATTTGATGGGTCCTCTTTCTTTCCTTTCTTATAAAAGGGGAATACTATGGCCATACCCCAGTCTTTGGGGATATGGCCAGTTTCATCAATATAGGTGAATAAAGGGGCTAAATAAGTTGCCCACCAATCCTTTTTGCTTTGAGTAGTTTTGGGGTAATTCCATCAAAACCTGGAGCTTTGGAGGGAGGCGGGGTCTATGGCACAATGATGGTGGACGCCTTTCCCGAGGCTCGGGAAGGGCGTTCCGCACAGCAGTGGAGGGGAGGGGTGCCGCTGGATTGGCACATCCATGGGGGGTCACCCCCCAGGCCATAGGGCTTTTGAGGGTGAGCCTCTTTTCCTGCTATCTGCAAGAAAATTGAGGCTGCCCTACGCTTTGATGGTCCTCCCCGCTGTCTGCTTCCTCTTAGCGAGGCACAAGATGTGCTGACCCAGTCAAGCGCAGGAGATCTGGCGAAGGAGCGATTACGAGCATGGTTAAGAAACAATGAACTGTGAGTTAAAAT
>NW_015171523.1:693529-721242 GCF_001447785.1 Gekko japonicus | reverse complement strand
ATTTTATATTGGAATTAAAGTGTAAAAATAGCGGACACTCCAAAAAAGTCAGCGAAAACAACTTTGAGAGAAGGGAAGTGAAAGTTATAGAACTCATAGCAGAAGCCATCAAGCCGATTCTTGAGCAACTTGTTGGTATTAACCATCAGTTTGCCAAGATAAATCAACAACTCGTGTCTCGGCAGCTGCATTTGGCAACAATAGCAGAAAAGATGGAACAGAGGGCTGTCAAAGCAAAAGAGATGGACACTAAAACTAACAGCGATCTCAAAGTGACAAGGAGGGAAAGCATGAGAGAAACAGAAAAGATTTACAAGGACTTAATTCCTTCCCAGCAGATGTTTTTAGAAAGTGTCGTCTTAAATTCGGTTGATAGAAAAGAGCTTGAACCTGACCTCAAGATCAAGAAGCCTGTGAGATGCCACTGGGCCCCAAGGATGAGACCAAGAAGGAAGAGGCTTAAGATTGGCGGTGTTATCCCTTTGAGAATGGAGGAGGGTTGCAGAATTTCGAGTGAATGTCTAAGAAGCCATCAAGACTCTAGAGAGAATTAGCATAGATGTAAAGACGGAAGGACTCTGAAAATTGCCCTTACGAAGAGAGCTGGAGGAGATGCTCTGGAAATCTTCTCATAACAATAAACTAACACATAAGCTTAGCAAGACAGGATCTCGCAAAGTATATTGTTTATTAACAGTTTTTTCCCCCATTACTAACTGCAGTCTAACAGGGTAATGATCTACTACTCTTGGGTTTTTAGTTTAGTGTGGGTTACTTTCCTTTCTCCTTAGTTGTAGTTTCTGTTCCCTTTTTTTCTCTTTGTAGTTTATGTAGTATTATAAAAAATAAAAAATTCCCCTCCAGGGGCCTTAAAAAAAAAACCTGGAGCTTTGGCATTCTTTAGCTGGCTGATGTATGGTTTAACTTCTTTAGCAGATACTGGGGGCCAGCTAGTCAGATTTTCTATTGTTAATGCAGGGGAGGAGCGTAATGGATCTTCATACAATTTTGTAAAGAAGATTGTCCACTTATCAGGGGGAATACAAGCAGCCAAGGGTGAAGTTGCTGCAAAGGTGCGACTCAATACTAGTTTCCAGAACTAGGTGCCAGTCCTATTCTCCAGATTCTTGGTTGCTTCAATTAGATTAGCCCATAGTTTCCTGGTATATTCTTTCTTCTGATGGGCCACCAATAATTTATAATTCTTATTTTGTACTGTGAGAACACGATATGCCTCTTGTTGAGACTTTTCACCAGATCTTACTGCTAGTTTGTATGCGTGTACTAGAGCATTTTTTGCACTTGTGCAACTTTGATCAAACCAAGGTTTAGAAAGGGCATTAATTTGGGGGGGGGGCTTTCCTTCTGGGCTGCCTACCAGGGTTGTCCTTAGTATTTGTGTCAGCTCGTATATTTTTAAGGGATTTGCAGAATGTAAGGGGTCCTTGAAGGCTTCACATATTAACTGTAATTTCTCAGCTGTTAAAATCTCCTTCACTTTTAACTCTAACTTTGAGGACCATTTGACTCGACAACCTTGATGTTCCAGTGGCAGGATATTTATAGGGTATGTAGATTGCATTGTCTTAATATCTAAATATACTTGTAAATATAGTGGAAAATGGACACCCTCTAAGTAAGGGAGAATTTGGAAGCTATTCACCTGAGATAGTAGAGCTCTATCTACCATCATATAATCCACAGTACTGGTTTTTGTTCCTGCCATAAATGTGAAATCATCTGGAATGTCATCTCTGACCGAACCATTTAAAACGTATAGACCTAATCTAAACATGAGTCTCATTAGACAGGGTATAATTAGACTTCTGGTCTTTGAATCTCCGTAGTTGGTAAGAGAGTTCAGGGGCCTCCTCTAAGGTATCCAAAATTATCTCAGAGAACCCTAATCGAGCATTTAAATCACCTGCCACCAGCACCTTAGCCCTTGGATGATCAGTAATGAGTGCTCTAATATATTGTTGCAGCAGCCACCAATTATTTTCTGTCTCACCATTTTTACTATTAGGTGGAAGATAGGAATTTATTAGTAAAAGACTGCCCTTAGCCCACGTAAGAATGATGGCCATTGCTAAATGATCCAAAGGACCTAGCTCCATACAATTTACTTTTAAAGATGTAGCAATAAGAATGCCCAACCCCCTGGCCTGGAACAGCCTTTACTACATATGTATGGTTCAGGGCTCTTTTTGTAGCAGGAACTTCTTTGCATATTAGGCGACACACCCATAATGTAGCCAATCCTCCAAGAGTTTACAGAGCTCTTCTTACAGGGGCTACTGTAAGCTCTTGGAGGATTGGCTACATTAGGGGTGTGTCACCTAATATGCAAAGGAGTTCCTGCTACAAAAAGGCCGCTGCAGGCTAGGTTTCTCGGAGCATAATAACATCAAAGTTTTGTCAGGGGGAAAAAGGAATATCTGGAGAATAGGACTGGCACCTAGCTCAGCCTGGTACAATCCAAGAGAGAATATTAACAACAATAGGTGACCCTTTACACTTTGATTGTCAGTCCATTTTTGAAATTGTCTGTAAATCACCCTTTGTGTCATAAACTATGCACAAATTTTTAAGCGAGTGAGTAATTACAGTTTGTTGACTCCTAAGAGTTGAATGATGCATGCCGTTCTCCTGTGGGCGATTGTTGGTTTGGTCATCTTGCTTCCTAGTACTTAGTGGGATTGTGATCAACATTGAAGAGGAGTTTTGCTGTAACTTGTGGACCGAAGAATCATATTTTCTTGAAAAGGCTCCTTCTGCTTGTAGTTGTGGATCTTTACTAATACTTAATCGTTTAAGTCGCAGTTGTTCCAGTTTGGTAGTAATTTTTGTTTGGTCCGTAAGGGGGAGGAATTTAGTAAGTTCTCTTCAACTGTATTGTCTAGCTCAAAATCCTGTGAAAACTGAGTAGGCATATTGTTCCATTCTATTAAATCCTGTTGGGAATCTTCAGGTACACAATCTTCAGGTAGTCTATCGTTTGTCCTTACCGTTTTAGAATTTAGTTGGTTTTTCAGTAAAGGCAATATGACTAGATTATTGAAAACATGAACAGGGAAAATTCCTTTAGAGTGCAGGAAGAATTTACGGTGGAGTAATAGAGCAGGAATCCTTGAGCTTTCAAATGATAGCAGGATTCTCTTTGTTTGATTCAAACTATAGTGACTCTACATGAGTTAGGTCTAAAGAAGATGGTCTCATGTTGAGGAGGGTGCTTAGATAGTGTAGTGCCTGATGTTTATATTTCCAAACAGGGGCCTGACCCCTATAATTGTATATCATAAGGCAAACTTTATGGGGTTGTAATTTAAGTTGAAAGGATGTGCTCTCTCCCTTATGGTGTTGCTGAAAATTGATACTTTCATTTTCTCCCTCTCCTCTAGTTTGGATCTGTTTATATTAATTTGATAAGTTGAGTGTGTTACATATAGTATTCCTAGAAGCATCCCAATTGCTGTTACTGTCTTTCATTAGGTGCTGGAACATTTTGTCTTAGCATTTAAAAGACTGATTTTTTCAAATAATAAATTAACTGTTTTGGTGGTCAAATAGGAGAGTTCACTTAAAATATCAGCAGCAACACTGTCCTTTTCCTATGTGTCTCCTCCTTGTAGCTTTGAAGTAACCTCTCCCCCCTCTTCTTTGTCTCCTTCTCTGTGTTGAACGATTCTGCTATCTTCACTCCCAGGCTCTCTCAGTGGAGTGAATCAGTTTGAAGTTGGAATTCCAAACAATAAATTATCTTTAGAAATGAGGAAATCATCCAGTCTAGTTTGTTTGCAGGCTAGGGGTGGATTGGCGTCTTCTGCCTCTCACTCCCTCTTACCTTTCCCCATTACTCAGTCTACAGCTGCTAGCGTTCTTTAAAACTTTCAAAAAGTATTTTAGCTGATTTAAAAGGTTCAAATTAAACAGTACCTTCCTCCCCTTGTTGAGATGTCTTATCCTTCACAGTGAATATCAAGTAAAGGTAAAAGAAGTTGATTGACGATTGCAATTGAAGGTTGCAATTTGAAGTATATCTGCAGAGAAGGAGTGTTTATGTTATTATTCCAACTGGTAAATATTTCTCCTGGCAGCTTCAGAAAATGCCCAGAATAATCCAACAGCCCAAACAAGTTCCAGCTTCTAAAAAAAGCTCCAGCTTCTAAAAAAGAACACAGTTTATAGAGAGTAAAAGGGAGTTATTGTGAGATGCTACTCGATGTTTGTGCTTTGAATCCATGATTTCGCCGATCTGGACAGCCATTTCCTGCAATGATCACAATTAGGTCATCTGAACGTCTTTCTCGCGATTTTGTTTTACAAGCTTCCGTCGTGCATATGAGCAATCCTGCACTGAATAAATTCAATGTATAATCGCTCAAGCGCACATATAGACTCTAGCGCTCAGTTGTACATTGCTGGTTAATTTTGTTTGCTGTTCGGGAGGGGGGGGGGGCCTGCAAGAACAAGGGAGAGGCGAGTCCCAGTGGGAGCAGTGATTCGGCCATGTGTATATATGCACATGCACAAAGCTAGTTTTTTTAAAAAAAAACACAATCGGTGGTGTGGCTATCTGAACGGTGCCCAGAGCCTCATTGCGCAATGCAAGCTGTTCAGGGAGGGATGTGTGGTCATCCCAACCCGAAAAAAAATATTCCCGATCAAATCTATAGTGGAAACAAATTAGGATAAGCTTGCTGTGTGGCCACAGCCTCTCTGTACCAAGCAGCATTTTTTTTAAAGCTTGCTTTTCTGTGCTATCCGTCACACTGATCTTAGCGTTTCTGTCAATTGTTTTTGTGGCTACTTCTACAATGTTTTAAATATTGTTTTATTCAGCTGGTCTTATCATTTAACCGTTTTATGCTTGGAGCTGGATTTCCTCCTGAAATATTCCCATTCCAAAAATAGTTAATATTCATTCTTCAAATGGAGGCATCCAAAATTCAGCAAGAGAATGAAAACAACAACAAAACAATTGAATGGCAGAGACTGCGTCAAAATGAATGAGGCTTCTCTGACTTTGCTCGCAAATAGTTCTTCAAACCCTGCATTAAATAGTCTTCACTCATGATTTCATTGTTTGCCATTGATGAAAAAAGGAGGATAGGGAAAATCTATTTTTTTATTTAACTGAGGATCAGATTTAATGCCCATGAAAGCAAGGGAATAACTGCTCAGGTTTAATTCTTGAATAGCAATGGTGATATTGTGATTCTCTACACTGCTGTTATAGCCTGACCTGCAGTAATCCAGTTGTTCCAGAGATGAGCAAAAACTGAAGGTCAAACTCTGAACTCTTCTGTGGAGTCAAATCCTACTACAACCAATGCAGCATTGTTGAATGACAGAGATATCAGATACACAGCAACATACATTTGAGCACATATTCAATGATAAGGTTGTGATAAGAATGTGCTAATTTTTTTCAAATGTTAAATAAAGGTGTAAAATAAACATGTAAGTATAGCACGTGAAAAGGCATGCAAGTTTCTTCTTTTCAATGTGCATCTTAATCTCATTCCTACAGGGATGAATAATACTTAAATAGTGCTTTCTGACAGCTCAAAGCACTACTCATACATATCTCAGCAATTCTTACGAAAACCCTTTAAAGTGGGTTAGCATTATTTCAATTATTGTTACAACAATATATTATCATCATAACATTATAGAGCTACAGGCAGAGGAACATTTTTGTCTCCATCCAACGAAGTAGTTAACACAGAACATGAGAGCAGAACTTTCCAGGTCATTCTTAGGTACTACACTACATCAGTTCCTCTTCATATAGCAAAATGAACTCAATATGCCAGCCTGAGGGGAAAAAAGGAAAAACTTGGGGGGGGGGTGAGTTACTTAAAGTGGAATGAAAAGTGGCACAGTCTCCAGTGATTTCCATCAGTAATACACAGCTTGAGTTGAGCTAGTGAGACAGACATGATTGTAAGCCACATTAAAAAAAAGGAAAGGTTGAGTGTGAGAGTGTGTGTTCTGCCAAAGCATCTTGATATTGTTATATTGAAGGAGAGGTAGGAAAACAGTGGAGGTTTAATAAAGATTAAACCTCAGATGGGGAAACAGCATTGTTTGTGCCTTAAGGGTAATAAAAGATACAAGTACAAGAATTGACAGATTCAGGTGGGTAGACGTGTTGGTCTGAAACAGCAGAACAAAGTTTGAGTCCAGTGGCACCTTTAAAACCAACAAAGTTTAATTCAAGGTATAAGCTTTTGTGTGCAAGAAGTGTGCTTGCACAAGAAAGCTTATGCCTTGAATTAAACTTGGTTGGTCTTAAAGGCGCCACTGAACTCAAAGAATGGAAATACTTCTGCATCATGCCTTTTTCCCTTGAACCCTTTAATATGTGTATAGCTTCTAAGAAATTAAGAAAAAAATGTTAATGAACTTTCACCAAAGGAACTAGAAGTGTGTGGTGTTGCCTGAAGTGTGTGATAGCATCGCACAAAATATTTACCTAATTAACTTTCATATTGTTTCTTACAAACTGGCTGGATAGTAGGTGTTGCTAATAAAATCATAAAGATACTTTGAATTATGCACAATAAAGGATATGTGACATCTGAATAGATATTCTTTAGTAGCACTACCATAACAACATTAAACGTATTGATTATAAGTCCATTTATGTTCATCCTGCATTAATAACATGGCTTACTTTCCCCATACTATGTTGTAATGGATTGGAAGGATCAAATATATTTTCACAGTCTTTATTAGCTGCATTTTCTCGTCACGTGGGAAAATATTGTTAATTATGGCATCCTACTAGCAAAACCAAGACAGAAGAGGAGAAATGTTGGTGTTATCCCATATAACTGTTTAGGGGGTATGTTACCTAAAAGAATAAACTATATCGCAGGGCTCTTTTTGTAGCAGGAACTTCTTTGCATATTTGGCGACACACCCCTAATTTAGCCAATCCTCCAAGAGCTTACAGAGCTCTTCTTACAGGGGCTACTGTAAGCTCTTGGAGGATTGGCTACATTAGGGGTGTGTCACCTAATATGCAAAGGAGTTCCTGCTACAAAAAGAGCCTTGTTAGGGATGGACATAACTGTGTCGGGTATGATAAATCCCGAATTTCTTGTTTTTATCTAATTACTGCAGCCGTGTGGCCAGGGATGAAGAGGGCAGACTGCCTTTTGGAGTGCCTTTGATGGACACTCTACACAGGCTGTGTGGCTGTGGGTGAGGGGTCGTCATGGCATATTCCATGGCTGGGCTGCCCGGGTTCAAGCCGCTTACGGTGGGCTATGCCCCGGGGGCCAGGTGCATTGCCCACCTTATGGCAAAGGTGGGGTTTTAGTGACCCCAGGCCTTGACCATGTCACTACATACCGTTTGCTCTTGCCATTGCTCTTGTAAATAAATAAAGTGGCCTTTAGTTTCCCAACTACTGTTGTATGACTCTTTCTTCCGTCTATGGGAACAATCCCCTTTTAAAGCTGTATATGCCTGTGGTCATGACTGCATCCTCCGGCAGCAAATTCCACATTTTAATCACTCATTGTGTAAAGAAATATTCCTTTTTCTCTGTTGTGAATCTAATGCCCATCAGCTTCATTAAATGCTCTCAAATTGTAGTAAACTGAAAAGTCTAAACTGAAAAGTCCCAGACTCTTCAGCCTTTCATCCAACTCCCAATCATCTTGGTTGCTTTCTTCTGTAATTTTTCCAGCTCTGTAGTGTCTTTTTTTGAGATTTAGTAGCCAGAACTGCAAACAGTATTTAAAACAAGGCTGCACCATAGATCTATACAGGGGCATTTTAATATCAGCCATTTTATTTTCAAACCCTTTCCTAAAAATCCCTAACATGGAGTTTGTCTTTTTCACCATTGCAGCACACTCGGTTGACACTTTCATTGAGCTACTTACTATGACTCAGCTATTTCCCTCTCAGTCAAAGCAAGTTCAAGCCTCACTAGCATATACCTAAAGCTTGATATTTTGTTCCAAAGTGCAGCACTTACCAGGACTGAATTTCATTTGCCACATTGTTGCCCACTCACCCAGTTTATGGAGATCCTCCTGGAGCTCTTCAAAGTCTGCCTTGGTTTTCACCATCCTGAATAATTTTGCATCATCTGCAAACTTGGACTCACCCCTAGTTCAAGATTATCTATGAAAAAATTAAATTGTACTGCCACAATACCGATCCTCATGGGACCCCATTGCTTACTTCTCTCCATTCTGAGAACTGTTTATTCATACTCTTTGCTTCCAATCATTTAACCAATTTTTAATCCATAAGAAAACCTGTCCTTTTATCCCATGACTGCTAAATTTACTTAGGAGTCTTTGTTGAGATACCTTTTCAAAGTCCATGTATATAATGTCTACCGGGTCTCCATTATCTACTTCTTGTTCACTTTCTCAAAGAACTCCAAAAGCTTGGTGAGTCAGAATTTCCCTTTGGTGAAGCTATGCTGATTTTCCCTCAGCAGACTTTGCTCTTCTATGTGTCTAATAATTTTATCTTTGATTACAATTTTGACTAAATTGACTGGGACAAAGATTAGACTGACTGGTCTGTAATTTCCTGGTTCCCCGGTGGACCCTTAAAAAAATTGGTGTAACATTTGCTACTCTCCTGTCATCTGTTACAGCAGCTGAATTCAGTGATATGTTACACATACAAGGTAGCAGATTAACTATCTCACCTCTGAGTTCACTAAGAACTGTCAGGTGTATGCCATCAGGATCCAGAGACTTACCAGTTTTTAATTTCCCTAAGAGGTCCAGAATGTCATCTCTGGCATCCTCAATTTGACTCAGCCCTTTGTCAAGCTCGGGCCTCACTTGCCGAGTGTTTTCTTTTGCTCACACAACATGTTCTCACAGTCGTATGTATTTTTCCATATTTCTTGCCTGGCTTGTCTTCCTCCGTGTATCCCTCCTCTTGTGCTTTGGGGGGGGGGGGGGGAGTGAATGTCAGCTTTGCATAGTAGTGCCAGCATGTAACAGTTCTCATGCAAGAGCCTCCTGGATGCGCCTTGGGAAGAATGTGATCTCATTGTGTTATGTGACCTTGTAGTTGAAGCAGCTTCTAGATACTGTAATCATTAGTATGCAGGTGTTAGGGGGCAGTGGTATGGGCAGAGCAAATATTTTGTGGGCTGAGTGGGTGCACTGATTGGCTAAGGGGCGTTTGGGGGATTTCCTGTTCCCGGTATATTGTCGGGACTGACATCTGGGAGTCAGTTCTGACATGAAAGTTGCCTATGCTTGGATCGTTTCTTTCTCCTAATAAACAAATTTTGCTGCTACAGGAGTGTTGTGAGACTGATTGCATCCCAGGACTTGACATAGTGTCAGAAGTCCTTTTCCCTTGACCCTGCACACCAACAACATCATGAGCACTGGAGGCGAGGAACCTGAAACAGAACCTGAAACATGAGCACCAGGTGGACTACCTGGGGTCCTGGCTGCAAGACCGCATGGCTGATTGGTTTGTGTGTCTTTGCAACATAGGAGGCCCCAAACATCGAGACGTGGCTGCCTTAATGAGGGCCCTCTGCTGCCAGTATGAGGACCCGCTTGAGTAGGAGCAGAAAAGGACCCATCTCCCAGGCTTGAAGCAAGGGAACCAATACGTCAGAGCATTCTCTCATGAGTTCAAGACCTATGCTGCCAAATTGCAAAGCTGGCCAGAGGAGGTGCTTATAGAATTCTACTGGGCTGGCCTAAACCACACTATCCTGGACAAAGCCCTGACCCAGGAAAAACCCAGTGACTCTGAATGGCTGGATTCAGGTGACACGTGAAGCTCAGAATCGTTGTGACCTCCTGAATATGTACCATCCCAAACCTCCCATGGGTCCAACTAAAGCGCAAAGGGCTGGCTGGGAGGCTAGGGTGCAGAGAGGTCGGCTCCCAGAAAAAGGGAGCGAAAAGGAGCAGAGAATGCGGCAGGGCTTGTGTCTAAAATG
This sequence comes from Gekko japonicus, assembly GCF_001447785.1. Lineage (NCBI taxonomy): Eukaryota > Metazoa > Chordata > Lepidosauria > Squamata > Gekkonidae > Gekko > Gekko japonicus. The sequence continues at coordinate 711,284 of NW_015171523.1, read as the reverse complement.
TGGGGGGCTTGGCCATTTTGCTGCTGACTGCCCTCGTGACTGGAGCCTAGGTACAGTGAAGAAGGGAGAGGGCAAGCTGAAAGAAGTTCAAGCTGTCAGCAGGCCGTTTCAAGCATCCAACTGCCCTCCAGTCGGGAGGGGGAGCGGAATTGGAGAGCATTTTATCTAGTGAAGAGGAACTGCAACAGCCGGTGGGAAACGACCAGGACCAGCTGTGAAGGGCGTTAAAGGGCAGGTCCGCAGTACTCCAGCTCCAGAGTCAGTGAGGCCCCCCTCCCCCTTGTTTTTTATGACTGTGACTGTGGTTAATCCCTCCCTCCAAACTGTTTCCAGACGATGGTGCTTGGGGAATATTGTTCAGCCCTGTGGATTCTCCAGCATGGATTTCCTCAGGGGTCTGTTTTGCCCCTCCCCCATGCTATTTAATGTCTACATGAAACCGCTGTCCAGACCCAGCCTAGACTGACCCCAGTGGACCCCCCTCAGAACAAACAGAGGTGGGGGGAACTGCCCACTGCCCCCCCAAGGCTCCTGGTAGCAGCTCACAAATGAAAAGGCTCCTGGGAGGCCCCCACAACCCAACAAAGCCTTGGGGGATGCCAACTTGGGCATTCATGCTGTTATACCGGAGGGCAGGGACCATACTGGGGGCAGGCTGAAGGGAGGAAATGGGTGGGGACCCAGGAGGGGGAAGTATGAAGGGGAGGCACTGGGGCCAGCCAAGGAGGATATACTGGGACCCAGAGAGTGAGTGGAGGCCAGGTGGTGCAACCCTCTCCATGATCAGAGCTGAGGCTACTCCAGTCCTCCCGACCCACCTCCTTCTCCGGCCCAATGGGACTCCCAACGGGACTCCTACCCCAGCAATGCTCAAGAGCACAGTGACATCCAGCAAGAAGTCAACGGGAGGCCCAGGAACCTGTGACACTTTGTGGGGTCATCCGGAGTTTTGGAGTGTGTTGCCATCAGTATGCTGATAGAAAACAGCAGAAAAACACCAAATACAATGTTCCCAAATATAATCATATGTGCTCATATCTGCACCACCAACTCATTATAGAAATATATTTGTAATTTAAACTCTTATGTAATATATCCTATACTCAGACATTTCAAGTGTATTTATTCTTTGATGGTCTTTTTTGGCTCACGAGGTAGAATTTCTGTTCACAACACTGTGGAGCTTAGAGGGAACATTGCTCCTAACACCAATCCACCCAGATACTACATTCAACCTCTGGGGCCTTCCTCTGGGTGCCAACCCCTCAAGAGGGTCAGAGGGTGACAACTAGGGGAAGGGGTTTTTGGTGGTGGCCCCCATCTTTGGAATAACCTCCTAGCTGTGGGCTGCCTGGTGCCAAATTTGCCATCTTTTCAGTGCCAGTTTAAGGCAGCCCTCTTTGTGGAGGCCTTTAAAGACTCTTTTGTCACCCAGGGGTCTGATACGATTAGCCAGGTACTTTTCTTTCACTCTGGGTTAGGTCTCTTTGGGTCCTGTCTATTGTTTGTTAATGTTTTCCATGTTATCTTAAATTAATTTTTAATTCTTAATGTTTTCTTTATTTTCTTTTATTGTTTTTATACTTGTTGTAAACTGCCCTGAGAGCTCCAGCTACAGGCAGTATAGAAATGAAATAATAATCCTTTATATATAAAACCCCAATGTATTGACACTTTCTGGCTCTCCCATTGGCTGTGCTGTGTGCTCCATCAGCCATTGACCCATCAACTGTAACTCAAGAATGCTCACGTGCCACTGGCTGGGTGCTGGGTGCACTCCTCTCCCCCGCCCACTGCTGGCTTGGCTACTTCCCTGTCTGAATAAATTGCCAAAATGGCTGTTTCTCCTGATGAACCGCTTCTACTGCTGCTTGGCTCCTCCATGGCTGGCTGGCTACTGAGGTCGGCCATCGACCATCAAATCATTCTCTTATCCTGCTGTGCAGCTCACTTTCCCCACAGGGGCTGTTGCTATGCAACCAAGCTTGGTTCTGTCAGTAAAAAGGTGTGTGGGGGAGGCCCTTTCCAGGCCTACTTTGGCCTTTGTGGGGAACTGACTGGGGATGAGTCCTGAATAGGGTTGCCTGCTCCAGATTGGATGCACTGGATACGGGCATCTTTAATGAAAGTATGGGAAAACATACATAAGCACTTTTATATTAAAATCTCAAAACTGACTGTTTCACTAGAAGCCATCACACTCCCAAATGCATACCAGGTAGAATTACCAAGAAGGTATTTGGATATATTGGACTCCGAAGATCAGTTGAAACCATTAGAAGACCTACCATGGTGGCAAAGAGCGCAAATAGAATCCAGATTTACTAAAGACAAGATAATCGTATTTTATAAAAACCTTATAGAGATTGAAAAGATTATGACATCTATGGATCAGAAGCTTTTACTAAGACTTTATGTGTTGTTACTTGATGATTTAGTGGTGGACAAAATAAAAAAAGGGAATATGATTCAATGGGGGCAGAATATTGGGCATGCTGTTAAATTAGAGTAGTGGGATCAAATATGGAAGAAAAATATTAGGATTACGAAAGCTATTCCATATAAAGAAAACATATATAAAATGTTTTATAGATGGTATGTAACACCTGAAAGGTTAGCTAAAATTGACCCGAAATGTTCGAATAAGTGTTGGAAATGTGAAAATAAGGTTGGCTCATTTTACCACATGCGGTGGCATTGTGAAAGATCTAAGAAATATTGGGTAATGGTATACGAAATCTTGCAAAAGGTACTAGGGATGGTAGTACCATTTACACCAGAGACTTTGTTGTTGAATATTCTACCTGATAATTCTAACAAGGATGAACGCTATTTGATTGTTTTTTGTAAATACAGCTGCAAGAATTCTCTATGCAAAATATTGGAAATTACCGGAGATACCAACAAAACGAGAACGAGTAAATAAAATCTTGGAGGCTGCGGAATTGGATAAATTGACTTTATTGATAAAAGGTGCAACAGATTAGACATTCCAGAATACTTGGTCATGGTTCTATAATTGGTATGATAAACATATGTAGGCAAGCTTGCAAGAGACAGACTAAGAGTTTACTAAATGAAATATATACCTGTTAGGATGATAGAGAGAGAAAAGTTGCTTACACAGTTCATGAGAAATTGTTATTAAGGTGGAATAGGCATCAGTATAAATATTGGTAAAATTGAAAATAACCTCCATGTATCTGTTTGTACGTTAGTATGTATGTATATGTATGTATATGTTATGATTGTTTGTGTATGTTATGTGGAAAATGTAATAAAACCCTGCCCCTTTGGGGGCAGTTAAAAAAAACAAACATAGATTGGGAAATCCCTGGAGATTTTGTGGTAGAGTCTATGGAAGTCAGAATTTGGGGAGGGGAGAGGCCTCAGCTGGATAGAATGCCATAGAGTCCCCCCTCCAAAGCAGTTATTTTCTCCAGGGGGAGGGAGAGATCTATTGTCTGGAGTTTAGTTGTGATACCAGACGATACCACAACCAGTGTGGTGTAGCAGTTAGCAATTCAGAGCAGGATCTGCCAGACCCAAGTTCTTGTTGTGGAAACTGAATGGGTTATTTTGGACCAGTCACAGACTTTCAGCCTAACCTACCTCACAGGGTTCTTGTGCAGATCAAAAGGGGGAGGGGAGAATGATGTAAGCTGTTTTGGTCCCCACTGCAGAGAAAGACTGTACTTTTTCTTCTGGGGAACCATTGTTGCCAGTCTCCAGGTGAGGGCTGGAGATCACTCAGAATTACAACTTCTCTCCAGATGGCAGAGATCAGTTCCCCTGGAGAAAATTATACCCTGCTGAGATGGCCACCCTATGAGAGCCAGTGTGACGTAGCAGTTAGTGTTTCAGAGCAGGTTCTGCCGGACCCAGGTTCTTGCTGTGGAAGCTGAGTGGGTGATTTCAGACTAGTCACAGACTCTCACCCTAACTACTTCACGGGGTTGTTGTGCAGATCAAAAGGGGGAAAGGAGAATGATGTGAACTGCTTTGTTCCCCACTGTGGAGAAATACTGTACTCTTCCTAGATAGAGGCTGCAGGGAGGGGGGAGGGGATGGAAAGCTGAAGTCAGAGGGGCAGATAAAGATAGCTTGATGGTTGGATGGGAAGAAGATACAGTTGCCAGTTCCAGGTTGGGAAATTCCTGGAGATTTGAGGGGTGGAGCGTGGAGAAGGTGGGGTTTGAGGAAGGGTGAAGCCTCAGACAGGTATAGTGCCAAAGACTCCATCGTCTAAAACAGCCATTTCCTCTTGGGGAACCATTGTTGTCAATCTCCAGGTGAGGGCTGGAGATCACTCAAAATTACAACTGCTCTTCAGGCGGCAGAGATCAGTTCCCCTGGAAAAAAATGGATGGACTCTGTCACTATACCTTGCTGAGGTCACCACAGCAAATTGACGCTGAGTGCCCAAGGCCAAGGCACCCGCACAGAGCCTCTTTCTAAAGTCTGTTGTATTTATTTCCACAACAGGCCTTATTCCTTCTTCCAGTTTGGTGTAGTGGTTAAGTGTGCGGACTCTAATCTGGGAGAACCAGGTTTGATTCCCCACTCCTCCACTTGCACCTGATGATGTGACCTTGGGTCAGTCACAAGCTCTGGCACAGCTGTCCTTGAAAAAGAGCAATTTCTGCCAAAGCTTTTTCAGCCCCGCCTACCTCACAGGGTGCCTGTTGTGGGGAGGGGAAGGGAAAGGAGTTTGTAAGCCGCTCTGAGACTCCTTTGGGTAGTGAAGGGCAAGGTATGAATCCAATATCTTCTTCTTCTTCTGCTTATTATTAAGCATAAAATACATATTAAATCTGATAAAGAATTTAAAATACCCCGTCCCCATGACACTGTAATACAAATCTGCCCCCCCCGATTTACTATATGTTAGCAATAGGGAGAGGGGTGAAAGCAGTTAGTGAACCAGATAGTTGTTAAAAACTATCAACCCATTAGACCATTGATGTCAATAGCTGTTGATATTAAAACCATTGCTGTCCTCAACCATATGCTTGGTGAAACATCTCTGCCTTACAGGCCCTGTGGAATGGTAACAGGTCCCACAGGACCCTGATGTTAATAGACAGAGAGTTTCATCAAGTTGGCGCCAGGGCTGAAAAGGCCCTGGCTCTGGTTGAGGACAGTGGGACTTCCAATAGTGCCCCCCCAAAAGAGATAGATTTAATTGCCTGCTTTTTTGTCTGCATAGTCAGTATCTGAGAATTGACAGCAAGAATTAGAGGGTTCACAAGCAGACAATGGAGGCACACAGAGACACCTAAACAGTAAACTTCAACTCAAAAAAAAAAATCTCTACCTGATTATTTCTTTTCTTTTTACAATGATCGTTTTAAAATTTGGAGGTGGTAGTAACAGATGGCTGGTGGGTGAAGCTGGTGTGAGAAAGCAGTGTAATTGTTCAAATTGGATGCATCTGAACAATTCACTGAACAATTGATTCCCTGCTCGTGACCGATGAACAAGGCATGAGCCAAACCAGTGGGTGATAATGAACCGTAAGGTTTTTCCATGTTAAAAAACGAGGGAGTTGCAACTGTTTCTCAAACATGATGAGATACAGTACAATTCAGTGCCTGTTACAGAGCTATTAATGATCCTAGTGGCCAAGAACCGTTTGTCATAAAACAACAGACATTTATTTCCTATTGTATAAATTATGTTCATTTAAAATGTTATGCTCCAAGGGTTAAAAAAAAATTCTTCTGCCTAAACAATGGCAGCATGCATTAGCATGCATTAGCTTTTCCCAGTTATTTACTGCAGTTTCTTCTGTTTTGAAATAAACTCATACTTCATAAGGAAAAAGTATGGACTATATTGTTAAGTCATACCTTAGCAGCAGCAGCTGTCTCTATATGTAGCAATATCCCTGTCCTATAATGCAGAATTACCTAAGCAAATAATTTATACAGTGCTCACTGTTCTCAAACCAACATATCCTTTTTGTTACATTTAAAATTGAATGCATGCAATTTTAATATCTGCTCAATTTTTCATTATCCTCTATATGAAAAATATTTTAAACTGAAATAGTGAAAAAGCAAAATGAAAGTATTTGAAGAAAGAGAGAAATTGCATAAATATGATAACAAATCTTCATTGGAAGTACGGATGTTTAATCAACTGCCAGTTGGGTTCATGGATTCCTTGCAAATGTGTGATCACTGGACTAAAAACTGGACATCTGTTTGGAACCTGCACAGATAGGTAACTATAAATCTCTGCTTTACTCTTGTGCCTTGCATCTTTGGCCCTTTGTCTCCCCATTTCATGAGTGGACTACATTGCACAGTGAGTAGGAGAACTTCGAACATTTGAATATAGATTATTTAAATGATGTTAAAGGGGGGGAAACTGACTCTTTGTTAAACCCCTAAGTAACTATGACACTGGGAGATATACAGCTTGTTTTCTGGTGATTGGGAAGGTTTAGCTCATGGAAGGCCAGGAGCCAAATGAGGCCACAAACTGCAATGCATAAGTTACAAATAGCTTGTTTTCCAAGATGCAATCTGACCAAACCAAGTGCTATTCAGGCACAGAGATGTTTGGCACCACATTGGCATCAAATTGAGCAAAAATACTAATGCGATCTTGTGCAGGTACTTGACTGACATGTAAATAAGGAAAGTGATCAACGTAATTTTATTTGGAGATCATGATGATAAAATTCCCTGCATTCCTGACTGGAACTAGGCCATTATAGAGAGAATGTTCTTTTTATTCATTAAAAACACACCCTTTCCTTAAACACTAGCAAAAAAGAAATTTGAAATACTTCTAAATGTATACTTGTTCCCTATTTGTTTCCTGACACAATTCAATATGTTGGTATTGACCTTTAAAGCCCTATATGGTTCAAGGCCAGTATACCTTAAAGACTGCCTTCTCCCAAATGAACCTACCCATCCACACTAGTCATCTTCAGAGGCCCTGATTAGAGACCCCTGACATCTGAGGCTAGATGAGTGGAAATCTAAGAAGGGGCCTTCCTGGTCATGGTAGCAAAACCTTAGAACTGCCAGTGGGTGAAGACTTTTTTGTTCCATTTGGCATACCTCCAATAACTGTTAGATAATATACCTGAGCAGAAGGGGGTTAAGCTAGGGTGTATATTGGCTCCTACCTTGTTTAATTTGTATCTAAATTATATAGTTAACAGACTTGAGGGTACAGAATTTATGCCTCCAGCAATAGGGCAGTCCAAAGTACCATTATTGCTATATGCAGATGTCACAGCTCAGGTGGGGTGTCACCTGATGCTGCCACCACTCTGGATTTAGGTTCCCTTGAGAAGGCCCAGAGTACCCTCCCAAGACCTTCAGACCTCCCTTTAGGCCGAATAACAGGCATGAGGACCAGGCAGAGTAAAACAAGGAAAAGGTTTATTTTATAGGAGGTCAAATAACAAGGTGCAGAATAATAACAATAAGTGGGTGAAAAGAAAAGAAATCAAATTCCCTAACGTGTCTAAATATACTTCCATAGCTCTTAGGGGTACAGATTGAACAGTGTCATACATTTAAATACCTAGGAATAATATTCTCAGAAACCCTCTCATGGCAACCACACCTATTATCATTAAAGACCTCCTACACAAAGATAGTAGGGACAATAGTGAAATTTTTCTTTTCCAAGGGTGGTGGCATGGTTGACCCTGTGATCAAGTTGTTTGATAGCAAGGTGATCCCCAGTTTTCTATATAGGATTGAAATATGGGGCTGGGGAGAGCAGATTCTGGATCTATTGGAAATAATTCAAAACAATTTTATGAGACGGATCCTGGTGTTGCCTAAGGGCTCTCCTGTGGCTTTAAAGAAAGCTGAGCTTGGTATACCATCCTTGAAAGCCAGGGCTAATCATTACATTTTGAGATGCCCTCTTCTTTTGCCCCCGCAAAATAAATTTATCACTAGTATCTTATCTCTGCATGAAGGAGTTTCAGATATGGAAAAAGTTATATTTTTGCTTGCAGATAAAGAACCGTATGTTTCTAACAGAGTCGCTTTGTTTGCATTGGTGGCTAGATCGATTAGATCGAACTGTATGGAAATGACCACAACCTAATTTAATTTGTATTTACCTTGGAGTTTTATCATGTGGGATTTTATGCATTTTTTTGGTATTGTTATGACCTGTGGTCAACACAATAAATTACTACTACTACAATAACAGTTACTGGCCGCCTCCCTGGTTTTTGGTATTATGTGTATTTATATGTTTTCCCCCTTGAATTATTGTATATTTACTTAATTTTAAACTTTTTTCATGTTGAAATGTTTTAATATTTGAAGTGTGTTGCATTGAGGACCCTATTTGGGTGGAAAGGCAGCACAGACATGTTTTAAATAAACAAACAAACAAGTCAATGGAAGTATTGCATATATCCATTAAATTCAGTAATGAATTACATGAACTAGTAGGGTTGCCAGGTTCCCTTGCCACACTGGCCAGGGGATTTGGGGGGCATTTTGGGATGTCCCCAGCTCAATGAGGTCACCTGGAAGTGATGTCATCACATCGGCAACATCGCATGGCAACACTCTTGTTTGAGGGCAAAACTGGTTTTAGGCCAAATTTACCATAGAGTTTTGTCCTCAAATCAGAGTGTCCCATGTGATGTCTTCAAAGTGATGATGTCACTTCCAGGTGATGTCATTGTGCTGGAGAAGTCACACAGGGACATCGCTGTTTGGCCGATGGGTGGTTGAAGCTCTAAAAACTGGGGAAACCCCACCGGGACCTGGGGACTGTCTACCCTATAAACGAGGCAGACAGAAGCTCCCAAACTACACTTCAGGAGTCTCTTATTAGAACACTGAGAATTTTAGCTTTCATTTCATTAAAAAAACAACCGTTCAAGTGTTCCTAACTGTACCGTGTAAGACAAAGATAAGTGAAATGTAAAGAAATAGAAATGTTAATTAATTATAAGAAAAGCAGTCAACAGTCAGTGAGTCAGACATTAACCAACAGTCAGTGAGTCAGACATTAACCAACAGTCTATGGGTACCTTGTTTTCTAGGTCAGACAACTGGAAGAAAATTAGGTGACTGTAAAGAAAACCAACAGTACAAATAAATACATCTGATCAATGATGGAAAAATAATTTAGCCATTATATAGGTTCAACAGAGTAAAAAATCTAAGGGTGGTAACAGTTATTCCTTTGGACTGAGATGCTCAGTCAGTGTGTCATCTATATAAAATTACACCAGGGTTATGTTTTAATAAGGTAAGTAGTGAAAACAGGGAAATCTCATGTTTCATTCTATGAGCCAGTACTGAAACATTCTATGAAGAGGGAACCATATAATACACAAGAAGGAAAAATAGTTGTTCACTCAAATTCACACACTACCCTGAAATTTCTGCCAATATCATGTTCATAGATAGTTGTGTATGTGGGTGGCCAGATCTACTTTAAGCAAGTTGAGTCAGTATTCACAGGTCCTTAATTACAAAGAATTATTACTTGGTGCTTAGTCACAGCTCCTGTTTACTGTTATATTAATATTCTAACTTGTACATACATCAGACTAGATTCATTGTCCCCCATTTGGAATGTAGAAGTTGGCCTGAGCCATGATTGAGTCTTAGCTCATAAGGAATTTAATTTAAACTAGGTTCTCTATAATCCCTATAGATTCCATATAAATTAGATTAGATCATTCAACTATGGTATTCCTTATTACTATATATAGATGTGAAAGTTGGACAATAAAGAAAGCTGACAGGAAGAAAACTGATTAGTTTGAAATGTGGTGTTGGAGGAGAATTTTTCAGATATCATGCCTGCCAAAAAAGACAGATAAGTGGGTCCTATATCAAATTTACCCTGAATTCACCCTAGAAATTAAAAGCCTGCTTTGGCGGGGAGGGTGGTGTGTAAATTAGATAAATAAATATATGGAATCCCTGCCTTTAGGCATGACCTTGGATTTCCTTAGTGGTCTCCCATCAATCTACTAACCATGGTCAACCTTGCTTAGCTTCCGAGATTTGATGAGATCAGGCTAGCCTGGGCTATCAAGGTGAAGGCAAAAAGAGAGAGAGGGATAGAGACTAACTCAATAAAGGAAGCCACGTCCCTCAGTTTGCAAGGCCTGAACAAGGCTGTTAATGATAGGATGTTTTGAAGGTCATTAATTCATAGGGTCAACATATTTTGAAAGCAACATGACAGCACATAAAACACAGAACCTTATTTATTGCCAGCATTTGTCTTTCTTCTCCTTGCATCATTTCTCCCATATTCTCAGGAATTACGAAGAAAAAAAAATGTGGGTCAAATCATTTGCCCCACATTAAATCATTTTAAGATCTCCACAATGACATGTCTCATGCCACATGCATTATATCCTTGGCCATGAATGAATTTATAAAAAACAAAATATTTGATAAAAGAATGTAGTGCATTTCACAAACAAGAATTACATGATGAGCACTATATATTTTCCAAGATAGAGGCACTAACTACTGAGGCAAGATTGAGATACTACTGATCATTCAAGAAACATGTGTAGCATGCTAAGGTTATCTTTTCTTAAAAGGACCTGTTCACAACACAAGAACTGAGAACATTTTACCTAACAATGAATCAGGTATAAAACCTCCTTCCACAGTCTTTGAGATTAAAAGATAACTACTAAAGTCAACATGATCTTCTACTATGCATTTCCTTCCTATATTTATAGGATATACACAGCAAAGATGCCAGGGTACAACATTTCTAGGAAAAAATCTTTTCATCCTATTTTTCAAGACTGTATTCATTTAAGATGCTAACATATATCTTCTGATCTGGTTTTGTAGATACTGTACTTGCCAGAGGCTTAACACAATAGTGGAAGACAGTATGGAAAGGATCAATAAACCAGCATTACCTTTTGTGACAGTGAATCTCTACAGGACACTCTGGTTTAATTCTGTCTTCTGTGTTAATACATACTCTACCAATGGAAAAGTGATTAATGATGGCTAGATCTTGAATTGCAGAACACCATCTACCAGTCAAATATCTGACTGTGAGAATGATGATGATGATGATGATGATGATGATGATGATGCAACAAAATGAGTTGAGGCATTAAGAAAACAAACCTCTGTCTTCAGTCACCTTTCTGAATTAAAAAGAGGAAATGTTTTCAAACTAAAGTGCATAAGAAGGAAGGATATTGTAATGCAATGGGAAATAAATAGGAAGGCTGTGAAAATGCACATAGCAACAAAGAGATAAAAGAATTAGAAGGAACAGCAGAGTTGAGCCAACTTCAAGGTGAATGACAAGTTCACAGAGGAGATAAGATGCAGTATGGCATTTGAAGGATAATCAAAACTATTTATGAAGTACTAGATAGATATTATTATGCCAATGATAGGACATTTTGGAGGTCATTAATTCATTGGGTTGCCGTAACAGGCTCATCTTTACAATACAATAAGGATATCTTTCAACGTCCACTTACAGGCATATCTCACTCTACTAACATGTCTCCTGCTCTGTACTTGGCCCTGTACAGGCAAACAAAAGGGGAAATATTTTGTGACTGTTTCCTACAGCCTAAATATACACTATGTATTAATGGACAAAATGTATACAAGCAACGCTGGAAAATTATGATTTATTACTATCTAAGCTGCTGAAAAACAATGTTTATCATTCTCTTGTTCATGGATACATTCACAAACCAACGAGGGCCACAGAACTAAAAGGAGTCTGTTGTCTTACGTTTAATTTAAAAAGGGAAAAGAAATCTAGCCAGGCTTCTAAAGATGCGATTTTGCCACCTCAAATAAACTAGTTAGCACAAGACTGTATAATACACAAACAGTTTCTATTGTAAGAGGGGGGAATGGAATCAGCACCAAAACTGCAGCGAGTCTAACATAAACTGCATAATACAGCTTCTATGCTAACCTGGTATGCAACCGACTATACCATACTGACTACCCACTGATGCAAAAATGTCCTCTTAAATATAAATTGGCATTAATATTCTTATTCTCCTTGAAATTGTCAACCTCAAAGCATAGACTACAACAGAATAAAGGCCATGACATTTTGTGTATGTGTGCCATTTACTTGATGTGGATGCATCAGATCTGTTAAGGTTAACAGGAATTAAACTCATCTTGAGAGGACGAACTACGTAATGTGTTTCTTCTGGTATTCTTGTTCTGTCCTACCTCAACCGCCACATTCTGAATCCAGAACCTAATTTTAATATGATATCATTTTATATATAGGGATATTAGATGTGAGTGATCTAGCATGATCAACATATCGTACATCTCCAATAAAGTTCTTAGAGTTCTTTGAGAAGAATTCCATGTTTTTGATATATCAGGTCTGGAGCTTAAAAAGTAAAATTGTCGAAAGAAAGATTTATGGGCTTTACAGTGCATAATTGATAGGCAGTAATAAATAAATCTCTTCTTATATATAATTGGGAAGTAGGGTGGCACTATATGAACATTCCACATGCTTCCTAATCAGTTGGCTCCATGATGTGTCACTCAGAAGCTTTCCCTATCACTGGCTGCATTGCCTGAGTCCTGCCCACAGAAGCTATGCCTGCCAAAACTTACCTCAGAAGACGGTTGCTTCACTCCAGTGAACACAGGTACTGTCTTTGCTTTTCTTGCTAGATGAGGATTCATCCCCTCAGGGGACAAAACCCACTGTCTTTAGCCTCCAAGCCAGATTTGCTGAGGCAACACTTTCCAGAATGGGGGGAAAAAACACCAAACCGCCAAGGAAGCCAGAGTTTGGGGAGGGGAGAGGCCTCAGCAATAGAATGCCACAGAGGCCACCCTTGAAAACATTTAGTTGTTCCAGGGTTGTGTGTCTCACGATGTGGGGCTAGGCAGGGGCGAGGCAGTCAGGATCCAGTACGAGGACAAGAGCCAGTCACACCAGAAAACAAGTCCAAGGCACAAAACAAGAGTGGGGTGGTCAAGGTACAGTCCAAAGTTAAGAGCCAGGCAAGCAAACCAACCGGGAAACCAAGTTCAAAGCACAAACCAGAGTCCAAGAGCCAAAGAGTCAAGCATTCGGGGTGCAGAGTTGAAGCGTAGTCGTTCAAGCTGAGGTCAAGAAGCCGAGGAAATCCAGACAGGAACCAGGAGTCAGAATCACGAGTGAGGAGGTGCAGAACTTCGTCTGAAGAGACTAGTTGCTGGCAAGATTTGTCGGCGTGAGTAAAATAGCCCTTAAGCCTGCTGGCAATTAGCCCAAGCAAGTCCCAGCTTCTGTTAATACTCGGGGCTGAATGAGCGCCTGCCACACATGCGTGCCTCTCATCTACCGGGTTGCCATATCCTGTCGGTGCTGTTCCCTCAAGCGGGATACCGGTGGGGGTGAATCAGGAGAACTGTCCGGGTGTGCTTCTGCCTCAGCTGTTGCTGGGGTAGCCTCTGGAATCTCGGCCCTGTCAGGTGTGGGAGTTTCCGGCACTGAGAGCTCATTCCCAGCAGCACTTAGATCTTCTGATGGGGCTGCTTGTTCACACTCAGCGGGAGCCGCTTGCTCGTAATCAGCAGGAGCCGTGACGGGGGGGGGGGGGAGAGATCTGTTGTTTGGAGATCAGTTGTGAAGTAGGGTGATACCAGATGACAGAGATCATTGTTGCCAATCTCCAGGTGAGGGATGGAGATCACTCAGAATTGCAACTGCTCCAGATGGCAGAGATCAGTTCCCCTGGAGAAAATGGTGGACTCGGTGTCTTTATACTCTGCTGAGGCGCCCCCCCCATGGCAGCCAATGTGATGTAAAAGTCAGGGCTTCAGTGCACAGTAGAGGCTGCAGGTGGTGGGGGGAGATGGAAAGCTGATGACTGAGGGAGAAATGAAGGTAGGTTGATGATTGGCTGGGAAGGAGATAGGGTTGCCAACTCCAGGTGGGAAATTCTTGGAGATTTGAGGGATGGAGCCTGGAGCGGGTGAGGTTTCAGGGGGGGTGGGATCTCAGACAGGTACAATACCAAAGACTCCACCCTCCCAACCAGCCATTCCCTCCTGGGGAACCATTGTTGCCAATTTCCAGGTGAGGGCTGAAGATCACTCAGAATTGCAACTGCTCCAGATGGCAGAGATCAGTTCCCCTGGAGAAAATGGTGGACTTTGTCATTATACCCTGCTGAGGTCACCACAGCAAATTGATACTGAGTGCCCAAGCCCAGGGCAATCTCCCAGAGCCTCTTTCTAGAGCTCATTGTATTTATTTCCACAACGGGCCTTACTATTAATAATAATATAATGATAAATAAAATAAGCAGTATACTGCCATCCCCAAGCACACAGAAATATCCCTCTATATTACTGTAGCTTGTTCTGTCAAAGATCATTTATTGGAATTGCATGATCCATGCAGAGGAACAGTCATCAGGGTCAGCAGACTGGAGTGAAGATGAACAGCCTTGAGAGTCAACAGGCTGGAATGAGGAGGGACAAGGGGGTTGAAATTTCCCCCTCTCCTCAGCTGAAGAGGAAGGAGTTAATTTAAACTCCTTCCCTTGTTTACTCCAGCTCTTCTGTCCTTCAACAGGAACCTGTTCCTCCATATTGGTCCTATGACTATGGGAATTATCTTTCCAGGAGTCAGAAAGAGTTGCAGAGGGCTGTGGGAAAACTTTACTTTCCACTACAGGAGTGGTAGGATACTGCCCAATATTTATTCTAAAACTTTGAAAATAAACCTCTATTAGCACACACACACAGACATATTTGTTCTTCTACTACAAGTGTTGAGGTTAAGAAAAAATTAGGTCCTAACTAAGGGGGCAGGTATGAAGCTACCAATAATGTATTTCAAGTTTGGAGACAGGGTAGACTTACCCCTAGTTTTGGTAGGACACTTACTGGAGGCAATTTTAATCAGAGTTAGGATTATTTGAAAATAAAGAAATAAGTAAACTGTGTCTTTCTGTGTTATTAATTTTGTATAAAGCTTTAGAATGAATACATAAATAAACATATATATTTTTTAAAAATAGATGGGCAGAAAAACTTGACAGGCACCTTAAGGTAGCTAGTTTGGTATAGTGGTTAAGTGTGTGGACTCTAATCTGGGAGAACTGGGTTTGATTCCCAACTTCTCCACTTGCACATGCTGGATGACCTTGGGCAAGCCATAGTTCTGGCACAGCTGTTCTTGAAAAAGAGCAGTTTCTGTCAAGAGCTGTCTCAGCCCCACCTACCTCACAAGGTGTCTGTTGTGGAGAGGGGAAGGGAAAGGAGTTTGTAAGCCTCTCTGAGACACGTTTGGGTAATGAAGGGCGGGGTATAAATCCGATCTCTTCTTCATTGACAGGGAATTCTGCCAGCTGTTTATCAGCTACATGGCCAGGGGGACATAGGATTCCTGGCAGGATTATCTATCTATCTATCTATCTATCTATCTATCTATCTATCTATCTATCTATCTATCATCTATCTATCTATCTATCTATCTATCTATCTATCTATCTATCTATCTATCAGCTGTCTTTCTCCCTTGAGGAACGCAAGGCAGCTTTCAATATAAATAAAAAATTATTAAAACACACAAAAAATGAACAGTTATAAAACCCATAAAAGTCAACAGTAGAAAAACTCCAAATAGTCAACAGTAAAAAAACTCCAAAAAGTCAACAGTAGAAAAACTCCAAAAAGTCAACAGTAGAAAAACTCCAAATAGAGCTACCTATAATAAAAGCTGAATAAATCAAAATGCAATCCTAAATAACACTGTCTTCAACTGCCTCTTGAAGATTGACAATGAGGGGGCCCAGGCACATCTCTCTCAGGAGGTTGTTTCATAATTGTGGGTTGCCACAGAAAAGGCCCTCTCTTATGTACCTGCCAAACAAGCATCTTTCATTGGTGGAACCATCAGGAGGGCATTTCCCTGTGATCTTTTTTTACTAAAAGGAGCTGAAAAAACATTTAGGCAGACCAGTACAATTATATCTAAATGTCTTAATATTATCAATTATGCATGCTGCCATTGCATTAGGTTCAATAAAACAGAAAAACAACAACGTTGCTTACCATTCACAAGGAACATTTTGAAGCTTATTTTTTATATTCTATGAAATACGCTGATGCAGGGGTCTCATGGAGGGGGAGCGCTCCGGAGCCCCGCTCCGGGAGTGACCAGGCCAGGGGGCGGGGTGTCACATGACCAAGCCCCGCCCCCTGCTCCCAGCAGCCCCGGCCACCCCTCTTCGCGCTTCCTGGGGCCCCGGTGCTCCGGCGCCCAGGGAGGCCCGGCCACCTCTCCCTGCGGTTCCCGGGGCCGTGGCGCCCCGCGGTGCTTGGGAGGCCTGCCCACCCCTCCCCCTGCTTCTCAGGGCCATGGCGGAAGCACCGCGCGTCCCCGGTGGCTGGAGTGGGGGCACGGGGTCCCTCCAGCAGGGGCCATGCCGAGACGGTGGCAGCGTCTGTAGGGCGGTCAGGGCCTCCAGGTGAGTCAACGGCTGGGGGTGGGGTGGGTGGGGAGCCTGGGAAATGGCAACCAGGGCGTGAGATGGAGGCCCGCGGGGAGCCCGCCTGAGGGCGCCGCCTTCCTTCCTTCCCGCACTGCTATCCGGGCTCCCTCAGGCGGATCACGTCGGAGCGGAGGCTCAAAAACTCTGCGCTGGCTCACTCTCGGGCCGCCCCGCTCCCGCTTCCGAAGGCCCAGCCAGGGAGTGCCCGGGGAGGGGGGGAGCGGGCTGGGCGAGGGGCTGCCTGCAGCCGAGGGAGAGGGGGGCTTCGGGCGGCAGGCTCCTCTTCGCCGGCGCGGCTTTGGGTCCCCGGCCCGGCCAGGAGCTCCGCTGGGAAGCAGGAGGGAGCCGGGGGTGGGGGGCTGGATCCAGCGCGCAGCAGGCCCAGGAGCCCTTTCCTGAGCAGGGAAGAAGCCCTCCGGCTGCTCCCCCCGCCACCGCCAATAGGCGAAGCGCGCCCCGGTCTTGCTCTGGCCCCAAACGGGGCGGGCGGGCGGCTCTTTAGCGAGGGGAGCTTTTCCTGGAGCCTTCCCCCTATCACTCACGTGCCCGCCCGCCCGCTTGGTGAGCCCCGTGTTGGGACTTTGCCTCCGGCGGGAGCTGCGCAGGGCTTCGGGGCGGCCGGGTGGTGAAGAGGCGGGCTTGGGATTGGGCAGGAAGGCTCTCCCCTCGGCCGGCCGGCTGGCCTCAGCCACAGACTGCCTGGCACCGCCCCTGTGGAAGTGGGAGCTGCTGACCTGCCACAACGGGCACGACCGGTGGGATCGTTGGCTTTGCAGAAGTTTTCTTTGCAATACACTCTCAGCGTGCTGCTGCTTCAGGGACATCCAGGCATGGGGGTGGGGCTGCATAAGAGCTCTGTCTTGCGGGTGCGCGAGAACCGTTGTGGCCGGGAAGTTTTTTCAGGACCTCAGACTGCAACCGAGTGGCCGGGTCCTTTTGGTGTAAGGGCAGAAGCCTGGAAGGGCTCGGTGGAGTCTGACTTGGTACCAGGCGGCTCCTTCTGTGCGGGGATGGGGTAGCCTGCCTTTTATTCTCCTAGCTCACACTAACTCAGCTTAGAGGGAACACCGGCTCTCAGGCTTTGGTACCAGGCGGCTCCTTCTGTGCGGGGATGGGGTAGCCTGCCTTTTATTCTCCTAGCTCACACTAACTCAGCTTAGAGGGAACACCGGCTCTCAGGCGTTGCTAAAGAGGTTTCCGTGCCCGAGAGCAGCTGAGCGAGAGGGACTGAGCTTGTGCCCGGGTATCAGGCGGTTTCGTATG